>NW_017671996.1:140310-183765 GCF_001879085.1 Nicotiana attenuata
TTTGGTTTCGTTCTTTTGTTTTTTGTTTTATTAGTTTGGGTTAGTTTCTATTTATTGTTCTAATATATATATATATATATATATATATATATCCATGTCCCCTGCCTGGAATGCCATGTCTGCACCTCAACTCCAACGTATATCACCAGGGGAATTTGCACTGAAACGGCCAAATGAAAATTATAATTAAAACAAAAGATGCCTGAAAATGATAAGTATATAAACAAAGCAAATAAAATGGCGACTTCCCTACTTGATTCTTCACCCACCATCAATGGCAAAAGAAGAATGTTTTTCTAATTTATTCATTTATTCATCACCTACGATTCGGATAAATCTGTTTAACAGCAAGAAACCCATATACTCCCTTTTCTCGTTTTTCAGAATTAACAGGGTAGAGTCATCAATTCTAACTTCCAAGGATCAATTCATATATAAATCTCCTAAAATTAGATGATGCAAGAAGTAGCGGGCACAAAATAAGATGCAAGAAGTGGAGCAATATCATGAAATTACATCCATCTTCCCTAAGTAATGACATGACAAGTGAATCCAGCTCACTCAAGACAAAATTAGGAACATAAAATTTGAACTATCTTCAACTCTTTTTCAAATGAGTCAAGCCGAGCCAGTGCCCAGGCCTTAGACAAAATCAGCTAACTTGCAGTGTCTTCTTTGAAGGACGAATGCTAGTCATAGCTGGAGAGCTTCTCTGGGAAAAGCATCTCGTCTAAAAGGGGGCTCGACTCGGCTATTGTCCAAGCCTAGCCAAGATGAGCTAACTGGCACTGTTTCCTTGGAAGGTCCGATGCTAGTCCTAGATGGAGAGTTTCTTAGGGGAAAGCAACTCGTCTGGAAGAATCTAGGACATGCTAAAGTCAGACATCCACAACCCATTTCACTCCGCTAGTAGCTAGTTAAGACTCAATATGACCAGGTAAGTGATAATGGCTTACCTCACAAAATGCAATAAATTTTGTTGCCACTTAGAAGAAATACAAGCTGTTTCGAACTTCAACCCTGCAGTCAGAAGAATGCTCAGAGTGAATAGAAAACTTTTTGTCACATATACATCAAATAAATGGTTGACCATTAAGGTTATCAGCATAGGCTATAAAAAGATACTAGAAGAGTTTTAAATTGGAACGATAAAAGAAAACCATAAATGCATGACTACAAAATAACCAGTCAATAACTATGTGAAACATCAATTTGAAAGGAAAGTCTTTCTTCTCTTTTTCCCATTACATTACAAACAAACCCTTTGAAATCCTTCTACACGAAAAAAAAATGAAACCAACAGAAAAAAGCTAAAAATGTAGAACTTACCCTGAAATTACTATAAGCATTGCCACTGTTCACCTTATTCTCAAATTGCTAAGGAAGTCTGAGAGCCTGAAAATAACAGTGATATGTAAGATCAAATCAGTCAATTACGGACCAAAGGAAATAGAAAACACCCTTCAAAATTGTCACAACACAACGAAGAAAAAGTTTGGATGATAGGTGTAACCTAATATTTTTAGCAACCACTGTGCTTCCATCTTCAGAACCAAGATGACGCAGTACCACTTCCTCCAGACGGCCATCACGGTATTGATGCTGCAATAGTGGACCATAATATCCATAAAGCAAGCAGGCATGCATCTTGAAACAAATATATCAAAGGCTGTGAACCACAACAATAACAGAGACGAGAAAAGCGGGAAAAAGATAATCAGAAACAAAGAAATACTGCTAACTTGATGAATAGTTCTGTAAGAAATATGTAAAGTTTTACCACTTAGTGGTATTTAGAAATTACATTACCAAGCCACCCACCCATGGGTGTGTTAGCATGCAAAGAAATATCTAAAGTTTTATCGGAAACATCCATTATAGAAGAGAACAGTCCCCTGTGACATCAAGTAACTACAACCTATATTCATAATCAGAAGGCAATCAATTTCAGCATAACCTCGAACTATGAAACCAAATCTGTCACCAAACTCAGACACCCTCCTCATTCAATAAAGAAACCAAAAACCAAATGAACAAGCAAACATATGAACTCCAGTGAAATAGGGTGACAGCACCGTACTAAACGGGAGTCATCCCTATATCATTAGCACATACATTTCAATCTACGCTAAGTTGGATCACGTTTGAACCGCATGCTCTTCCAAAACTAAAATTCTACTTCAGTGTCATTCAATATTTCAACTGAAACTAAACAGCAATTGTCAAACTTACAACTAGTTATCATTAGAATGTCCAAGGAAGGATATACTATTGATGAGACCCAAGACAATAAGCACAACCTTCACCAGTAAAGTGTAATTACGATCGTGCATATTAGATGAGTTTAAAGTGACGAGTTGGAAGAGTAATAAATGTACATTTCATGGTAACACAGGTATAAGCATGAGGTTATGGAACTAATGCATAGCACTAGAGGTGAGAGGGCATTGGAAATCGACGAGCAATCTCTTCTTTTAGCATCTGTCGTAGTCAAACACCATAGTATTTCTCTTCTTTGGGTTTATTGGTTAATTTTTTAAATGACCCCAACCAATTCTAATAAGGAAGACATTTTCCAAACCAATTTGTGAACGACCATTTTTTTCCCACTGTGAAAATCAAATACCTGGAAAAATAGCACCAGATCCAGCCATCCAAGGCTATAACCTCCTCATTTGTCATCATACCTCATACACCATTAAAAATATGAGAGTAGAAAAAACCTATCATTAGGATGGTTGTCTATAAATGTTTGGAAGTACCTTAGAGAGGTTGTAGTAAACCTAACCAAGCTATTCAACGTACTAATAAGGTGTGGAAAGAGGTTAAACCGGTATAGACGGGGAAAAATTAAAGAGAGAGAGAGAGTACATTGTTTCTGATATATAAGAACAAAAGAGATATTCTAACTGTAGGGTTCACTAAAGTATTCAAATCAAGTTGGGCCAAATAAGAACAAAAGAGATATTCTAACTGTAGGGTTCAATTTATGAATCGAGTGATGAAACTTTTGGAAAGAGTGATTAAACTATTGACTTTGGAATATTCATTTTTGACAAGGTAAAGTATTAAGAGTGATCTGAATCATCTACAATGAAGTAATAAAGCTTATGGAAATCTACAGAGAGAGGAAAAAGGATCTCTGCAAAATAATCATCTTTTCCAGATATGGAGTGCTAAGAAAATTCCTTCAATTAATGCTAGAGAAGAAAGAAATTCATATCAAATATATAAAATGTCCTAAAAGATACCCATAATGCAGTGGCCATAAATGTAAGAACAACGTGAAGGGACAGAGAGAGTTTCTCCATCCGTGCATTCATAATCTAGATCTCCCTTGAGCCTTTACTTGTTTATTCTGACAATGGATGAGCCAACCAACAGTTCACAGGATGAGGTTTCATGGTTCTGTCAAGTGACAAGATAAGTGAATGAGTCAAAGAGAAACTTGATTACAAGAGATACACTATATATAATTTGAGTTTCAGGATAAATAGAACCAAACGAAAATATATTCCCTCCAAGTTTAGCCCCATTCGTGTACTTAAAGTGGCACTTCACTGTGCTGCAAATATATTCTCTTAATCTTTCCTCGACGGATTTATCATTAATAAGGACTCAAGTCATCCAAACATCATTTGTGTACTGAAAGTGGGCTATCAGCAATGTTGTGCGCTTGCCTCGCCTAGTATGGCGCTTCAGTGTAGGCATCAAGGTTCAAAGGCGTGCCATCTCTTCACCAATAGCACAATAATAGACAATAAATATATTTGATTGATAAAACGATACATTAGTTGTTAAAAAACGTCATGACTAACTTTTAGTGATAAAGTATAAGAAATTAGAAATTTAGCATAAGAAAACAAGCCACTAAAAGCCTAAAATTACATCTTTTCATCTAAATCAGAAATTTAATATGGTCTTTGAACTTGATGGACATGATTTTAATTGCATATAAAGCTTAATTATAGTGTCCAAATAATTATTTTTGTGCTTATAGATTTTCTTGCAATACATTTCTATATTTTATTTTTTCTTCATTGACAGTATTCTTGCTAATGCCCACGCTTTAATGAGGATTTGTGCTTAAAGCCTCAACAAATTTCAGTGCTTTTTGCGCTTTTGACTACTCGAGCTATCAAATCCAAGCAAACGTAACCGGTCCATCCATCTTTTAGAATTAAACGTCCTCAAGTGTTATGGTTTGAGATGTCATACATCTAGAATCCATTTCTGTAACTTAACAGAAAGAAGCCATCATTATTTGGGGAAAAAAATACGCTATGTTTACAGGAAAGGCAACAAACCACTATTGGCATCAAATTCTGAAGACAGAGACAGACATCATAACATTAGTACCTTGTAGAAACAACTAGCTCCAAATGGGCAAGTCCCATTGCCAAAGTCAAAGTGCTTGCAGTCAATAGACCTGAGCTCAAAATTGGAAAACGAAGAGTACATCAGAGAGAAAAAGACGCTTTCCCTAGGAACAAGGGGGAAGGGGGAGCATTTAATAGATGCACAAGTTTCAGCAACATAGAGACACACCACCCAGAAGTAAAAGTTTACTCAGAAAGTTCATGTGCTATATTTTCTGAGAGCTTAGACATCAAGGTAACAGATTTATTTTCATTATACAGAAATTCATCAAAATTAGATTGAATGCACAGAATAAATCTATCATAGAATAATGAGTATTGTCAAGAAGGTCCATCTTTGGAAGAGTAGCAGCACGATGAGTTGGGGGTGTTGGTGTCAATTGGGAAATGGTGAAGATGTACATTGTGTGTAGAAGCAAATACCTCAAAGGTGTGTTATATGAAGATACTCAAGCTCCAAAAGAAAAGCAAAAGAAAATATATGTATATAAAAATAAAAATAAAAAGGGGGAGTCTTGAAAAAATTAGAGAGATAATTCAAGATGGTTCAATGTTGGTAACTAGAGGTCAATAAGAGCTATGTGGTTTAAAAAGAAGCAAAGTGCAAAAGAAAGACAAATGTGAATAGTGTCCAAGGAGGTGTAGTCACCTGTATCCCAAATGCTTATCCTACCCTTCCCTAAGCCAACATTACAAGCTTAAAAAGTCCTTATGGGATCTCCAACCGAATGTTCTTGAATTGGCGGCGAATTAAAATAAGGGCAAGCTTATGGAATGATATTTGTAACATTTGAAATTCTTTGTTGAGAGTGAGTGTCTTTATGCCTTTGTCCCTTATGTTGTTGTAAATATGGTGATTTTGGGACTTTCTTTCTTGTGAGGGCACATGGATTATGATGGATTGGTGACATTGATAAATTCCAAATGGAATAAATTGAGCATATGTAGTAGACTAGTGCTTTTGAGTCACTTCTTGAGGCTTGGTTGTTGTCATTTAATTAATTTGAAACTCCATTACATTCTTGAGATTGAGTTTTAAATGTGGGAGTTATTTAGTTGAAGTTCACATGCTTGAGCCTAATTATTAGTACCAACCAAAGCCATAACTGTTGTGCTTAATTGGAGAATGTAATTTGAAATTATAGCTATGCTACTTGAGCTTTAAATGGTAGAGCCTCATTGAGTATTTGATTTTGATTTGCTTGAGGACAGGCAAAAGCTTTAAGTTTGGGGTGTTGATGGCTGGTGATTTTACCATTTATTTTAGTCTTTCTTTAGTTTATGTATCTTTTAATTGTAAAATGAGGTAATTTATGTTGCACATTGCTAGTATATCAGGTACAATGAGTCTTGGAAAGAGTTGAAACCAAATGAAGTGGAATTGAGCAAAAAAGAGTTGAAAAGTGATTTCGCATATGGGATATTATGTCTGCTTCCGCGCTCTCGCATCTACGAGAGGTTAGCCGCATCTGCGGAATTGACAAAGTCCACTGGGATCGCACGCGATAGGAAAGCCACTTCTGCAGAGACGCTTCTGCGGTTGAAGTCCGCATTTGCGGAGATGCTTCTGCGGCGACATTTCAGCTACTGCGGAGCAGCCAATTCCTCACAGGACTCGCATCTACGAGTAAAATTCCGCATCTGCGGAGCCGCACCTGCGATGATTCTTCCGCAGGTGCAGCCAACGGGCTTCAGACCTGGGCAGAAATGTCAATTCACATTTTGTATATCCCAAACCCATAAATACAAACCTAGGTTATTGGAAATAGGTCTTTGGAGAAACAAGTTTGGGAGCTAGGGTTCTTGCACACACACTTAGGTCTTGAAGATTTGAAGACTTTGGTTGAGAATTTCTTACCCATTTTTACTCATTTCTTCATTACATTAATTTGTATTGAATATCTAAGTGTGTAGTATTTATTCCAATATTTGAATCTTGTTTATGGGAATATTCATATTTAAAGTTTGGATTAAATATCTTGTTGTGCTTATGTATTGAATGATTTTTATTAATATTGAAATTAGTTAATTGTTACTTTAATTATTCTTGTTCTTTAATGTTTCCAAAGGGATTAGCTAACCCTAGGACTCGACCATTAACTTCGAATTAATCTTGGAAAAGGTAATTTGGGGTTGGGAAAGATCAATTAACAAGAACTTGAGGCGTTAACCCTCACTTTATAGATTCTACCTAAGGATAGGATTGAACTACTTGTAGCCACATCGGATGCACTTAATCTCTTAATTTTTTTTAAGGATAATTCAATCAGGAAGTCTTGTTAGTTTTCGAAAGAAGCTAATATAGAATTATTCTCCGAGGCTATTTAACATAAACTCGTTCATATTTGTAAAATCGTGAAATACATTGGATCGTTACTTGAGTGTAATTCCCCGTGTATCCATTACTTGTAACCATTAATCATTTTATTTGCTTTCTAGGTTAGTTTACATTTTCACATTTAGATATAAATATTTTCTCAAAACCTTTATTAAGCGTTTGGCTTAGCATAATAAGCGATAATTCTCTTACACTGCCTAATCGCCTACATATTGTTCTCTGTGGGATTCGACCCCGACTCATAGTTAGGTATATTATATTGCATGCGACCGTGTCCGCTTACTTTTTAGTAGTAGATTTGGAAGTCATCCCAACACTCGCCAAATAAATCAAAAAACATATGGGACTCTACATTGGGTAAGTTCGAAGTTGAAAAAAATAAAAACACATCATTTTTTAACCCTCAGGGGTTGGCCTGGTGGCAATAGACTTGAGCCTTGGGGTTTGCTCCCTTTCAAGGTCTCAAGTTCGAAACCCACTGGGTGCAAACAATTTCTGAGGGCCATCGGACTGGGTAAAACCTGAATTAACCGTGTTGCACTTGCGGGAAACTCCTTGCCGAGGGCCTGTGCACCCCCGGAATTAGTCGGGGCTCTTAGAGACTCGGACACCCGGTGCAAATCAAAAAAAAAAAACATCATTTCAAAGCCTAATGAAGCTTTTGGATCCACAGAAAGGCAGATGAAGGTGACGAGAGGATAGGGGTGAGTTAGTTTTTTCTACTCAGTTGATTTTTAGCAAGAGAAGCTAAGAAGGAGGAGAAAGGTCATAAACAAAATGTTTAGTTTCATTTATTCCAACAAAAAGCTGGTGCAAAGGTCCTTTTGTAATCCCAAAAAGAACAAATACTTGATTAAAACCAAATGACACACATTCCTTTTTTCCTACTCATAATCAACTCAAAAAAGATTTACCACTCCTCTCCTCTCTTTATTTGTCTTCTAAATGGCCTACTTTCCTTCCTCTTTCTTCCTTTCTTCCAAAATATATTTAAAAGTCCGCTCATAACAATGACTACTACTTGGAAATTAGAAAACACATCTCTCACAACACCATAAGTTGACTTTTCAGATCTCACTACCACAAAATGAACATAATTGTTGTCATGAAAAGGATCTTTCTTTTTTGGAAAACCGAGAATTCTCCGAGGGCCAACAGGCACAGAGTTCAAATCTCCACGGATAATGGGTCATCCTACTACCCTTCTCAACTTAAATACCAAACTATTGGTCCGTGGCAGGGTTTGAATAAGTACTCCTATCATCGAATCGAAGTGTATAGATATTATCATTTTTTTTATAACCATGGTATCCGAGCCAGCACACGCGTACCTCTACTAATTTCACGGGGTACTTGTTACCTCCCAACAGCACATGTACTGGGTACCTGTAAGCATTATCATCAAATAGATTACCCTGCTTATCATTCGGACATTCCGTAATGGGCACTTGTGATCATATGCAACAGATTCTCTTAACAAAGTTCCTCTGACATGATTGAAAGTAGTGCCTAATATGTTAATGAATGTGTTGCGACTGCAATTAAAAAAATCACATAAAATATTTCAGGAACTTTCCGTGTTTGTTTCACTTCGAGACAAGTTACATCCATGCTAATAGTTCTAAAATCCATGTTCACAGAAATCCAAAGGAAAAACAAAGAACACAAAACCAAAAAAGGGAAGAGATGAACCTGAGTTTGGCTTTGTAGCTGTCAAGGATATCTTGCTTTTCTTCTTTTGTGGAGTACCAAATGACACTTGGAATGACAAAATATGAAAGCTTCCGGCATACCGGACAGGTCCTAAATGTAGAGTTGATATCAATCCCAGAGGAAGGAGAACCACTGCGCCAATTCCTGATACACGATATACAAAATGGATGATCACACTCAGAAAGGATCCCAAACTTCCGCTCTGCTGCAGTTGTCTTGGAGAGTACACGTTCAAGACACACACAACACTCTATTTCTTGACTATGCTTCAATAAATCAAGGTGCTTTTGCCTCTTCTCACATGTTTTCATATGCTCCTCTCTTTCTTGAGGCCTGAAAGGATGCAAGCAATGCTTCGCACAGATTGGACATAAATCTCCATGAATGTATGTACATTTTTCTCCCCGTGGACAATTACCAGCAGCAGCAAGAGAGCAAATTGATTGATTAGCTGGATTAATTCTCTTCAACTCAACAAAGTTTTCAATCTCTTCCACATGATGATGCTCTGAATTTTCACTCCTAGCAGCTTGGTTGGGAGGGTAAAAAGGTCTGCCTGAAGTCAAATACTCAGCAGAAAGTCCTGCACCATCTGCTAGCATTCCAGGAGATAAGGTGGTGGGAGAAGGATCTGAGAGCAGATGTTGAGCTGGAGCTGACGAAGATGGAGATGAATGCGGTTGAGAAACTTTAACATGTTCGTATCTACACCTGCTCCCATAGGCACATAGTCCTTTTTGGTAGTATGTGCATACCTGCAACTATAATCCAAGTAAGAGCAATTAGATGCCAAAGTGGCTAATCAACTTTGATCGCCAAAAATAGGATGTCCAGAACATTACATTATTTGGAGGGTCTTTCCAATCATGTGAGAACTCACAGTACTCCCCTTTCAGACATGCACCATGTACAAAGAACTTGCAAAGAACCCTGGAAAATATATAAACATGTCTGTAAGTGCATATGGCCATCTACAAGAGACCACAAATTCATTTACAAATTTCAATTAACAATAAACTTTGCTAATCAATATTTTCCTTTTCTCGGCATAAAGTTGTCAATCAAATTCTTTTGTTGTATAGTTATGGTAAAGGGACAAATGATCAAAAAATGCTAGAGTGATGATAATGTACCTCTTCAGATATTACCTTTTAACATTGCTAGACATATTCCATCAACAACAAAAAAATAAAAAAGAAACAGTAGTAGACACCATATAATAAGCAATTAGTTTAATGTCTTAAGTTCAACTATGCAAAAATTATTTATTTCTTCCAAGTGCACAGCACCTCAAAGCACATGACACAAACCGATGGCAGAGAGCTCCTTAGTGGCATCTTATCAGTCATGAACTCTTTTATAGTACATCTCAAGTAAATACGACTGTTAAATAGGTTGTGCGATAGATTAGACTTTCACGTATTATATATGAGTGAATACAAGTGACCCACATAAGAAAATATGAGTATACATTGAAAGGTTGAATATAAGGGCCCAAACATTAGCCATTTGTCTTAATACGTTCTTTCGATCTTTTCTACCAGTTCTATGAACTTTTCACGTGATACCAGAACAACTACTGGTCCTCCACTCAGGTCTCACCACCATCCATATATATGAGAAATATTTTGGCGCACATGGTCCAAGAAAAAAAGAATTACGTCGGCACAACAGAGGACATGTCACACAGACCTAATTAGAATAAATAAAAATATGTATCCTCTCCACAACTCTAACTTAAACTTTTAGATGAGGTGGCTCACATAGTTCAACATGGTATCTCTACATTATAAGAATAACTTCCTGTTCATGTAGTTGGATGTTTCAAAGAAGAGAAAATTGTGCCACGTAGTAGTCCACAATCTGCACCTAAAGTTTCTTTGTCTTACGTGAGTGTTGCCCATAAACCAACAACCCCACAAGAAGAGGAACATAGTGCCAGTAAAATCTAAGAAGTCGCACCAAAGTTGAACCTGCCATGCACTCACGTACCCACACCAAAGTTGAAGCTTGCACGCACCATCACGCGCCGATCAACTCCCTAAATCTTCATCTTCACGTGCTTCATGTGTTGGCGCATGAATCTATTTCCGACCATACTCTAGTGAGTTTCTTTTGTTATGTAGGATCAACTACTCATTCCAAAGCCACCCACCGCAGTCTTGGATTTTTCTTACCATTGGAACCCTAGGGCGATAACTAACGACGTTTTCTCGGTGAGGTTTAACACAATTCAAACTATAGGCCTTTGTACTCGACTTCTAACAATCCTAACCAACCAATTCTTAATTCTTTTGACGACAAGAAACTTGATATGGTAACTTCGGTCAATTCTTGCCGGATTATTTTGGTAACTACATTAGACTTGAATCAAACTTGTGAGTTGTGACCTCTTCTAATGCGTCTCTGATTATCCTGACAAGTTTTCCAATCAACAAACCAATGAATACGATGTTCCCGCAACTATTTCCAGAACTTATCCTCTTTGTTTCAAGTTTCAACTATTTGATGGTCCTTCAATTTGTCATAAGGATTCAGAAAATTTGGTCACGAAAAAGATGGAATCTATTACTTCTCAACCTTGACATCTTCCATTCAATCACATGACACAAACATTCAATGAACATCACCACAAAATTTATGTTGAAACGCATATAATCATAAGAATATACATAACCATAATCAAAATTTAAGCATTACGATTGCAAAATGGAATTAGAAAAAAAAACTATACAGATCATTCAAATCCTAATTAAAAAAGGGTAAAATGATAAGGCGAGACCAAATAGAAACCTTACCTTTTCGACATGGCATCAAACTATCGAAGTCGATAGCCTAACACTCCGAAGTTGAAGAATTGAAAAGCCAGAGCGAGAATTGAGCGTTACGCTCACTCGCTCCGGCTATGTGGGGCTAGGGCTTTTGCTTTTGGCGGTTCGATCCCACTGCTAACTGCTGAGGCTAGTTGCCCCCTGTTCTCGACCTTCCGTTTTTATAGTTTTTGAGGTGTGGACCCAACGTTAGAAAATGAAAACTTGGGAGGGCGATTTGGAATATCTGGAATATTTAGTTGGGCCAGAATAGCCTAAATGACACTTATACTTGTGCCACTTTGTCATGCAGGTCCCCAAACTTATCATTTTGCCAATTGACACTTATATTCGTTCAAACCGTGTATAATAAACACTTATTACAGGAGGTTGATCCTATGTGTCATATTTGGCTTTAGTGCGTGATTCACAGGCATGTAAGGGGCGTGAGGGCAGTTGGAAAAGCCCTAACGGTAATATTGTGGCTATTTAACATCAATTTTCCTCTTTCTACCTTATTCTCCATTGTTGAACATTATAGAAGTTGATTTCTATCAAAATCTGATGTCTTTTTCTTTCTCGTGTTAGCTTCAGTGAAAAATAGAATTTCTTTGTTGTGATTCTTCATTGCCCATCAATTTTTGCCATCTTCTTTTCTTTTTAAGGCCAGTTTTTTTTCTTCTTCTCCGGCAAGAAATAAGCTATTGTCGCGTCTTCTCCTTCAGCAATGAAGAAGGAACCTTTGTGTTATTGTGGAGTTGTTGCAGATCTTAAAATGTCATGAACACCCACCAATCGTGGAAGAATGTCCCTAGGCTGCCGAAGATATGAGATTGGTGAAGGTTGTGACTTTTTCCGATGGGTTGATCATACGATTGAGGAAGAACACTACAAGACTCTTCTTGCGGGTCTTATTAAGAAGAGTGATCGATGCAATTGTCAGAGAAGACAAGGAAGGTCGAAGTTCAGAGTTGCTGCTATTATAATTGTGGTTGTAGTTGTTCTAATGTTAGCTCTTATGTTTTGTATAGGATTGATAGTGTACTTTCTTATTTTCTGGGTTTAGGCTATATATTTTGTGTTGATATAAAAAAAAAATCATGGAATATATTGACAAAGGAAACATTCAAGTCGAAAAATTGTAATTTATCATTACAGCAATAGTACTTCTACTACTAATGTCATGGCATGTTATATGTAGTTAATAAAACATCCAAAATAAGAAAGTTGCTTTAAAAAATATTGTCTATGATAAGCAGTCAACAAAAACATCCATAATGAGGTAACTTTACAAAATATTGTCTACCCTATGCGGTTAATAAAAATATCCATCATTAAGTATTCAAAATATGAGTTGATCACTTCAATTAATATTTGTTGTGTCTTGGTTGTTTGGTGTGGATTTTGTCTTCGGTGTGGCTTGTAGCAGAGTTTGCCCTTCTGTAACTCTTTCGTGCAGCTGCCTTTGTGTAGCTGCAGCTCGACCTTTCCACTTTAGTCCAGAGGGTTTGAACCTAAGTTCAATGTTGGTAGGGGCAGAACTTATGAGTGTAGAAGGATTGTGTACTACTCAGTCAGTAGTTCCAAACTACACAAAGATAAAAGGTTGTGAGTGAGGGATTATCTAGCAAACTATATCTGCTGACTGTGTGATTAAGTAGAAATATTACCCCCTGTATCACAGTGCCACTTGAATCAAATAGCAGACCATATCCTGCTGCCTTTGGTCTCTTAAACTCTGCATTTGCACCACCTATTCTAGGCTCATTGGTCTTCCTTTTTGGACCTCCAACAACATTAGTCGATTGTTGTGTGCTTGAATCAATGATTGGTTGAGTGAAGGTGCCACTTTCCACAGTTGAAGATGTTGTTTCTGCTGATGCACTTCCAGTTGCTGTTGCTGATGAAGCATTTTCAGAAGTTTCACCTCTAACTGAACTAGTTCCAGCCCTTCCCCCTTGATTTCTCTTCATACACATAACAAAACAGACATTAGTAATTGATTCCATATGATAATTAGCACAAAGAACATTAATACTTACAACAGTTGGACATCATTTCTTGTTATGTCCAAGAGTCTTGCACAAAGAACATCTCATTTGTCTCACTATCCTTGTACCCTTCCCAAACTTCTTCTTTGGTTCATCAACAGCTTTTCTCCTTCTTCTTTTTTTCTTTGGCCTTTCTAGCATTGCAGTTATATGGCTCAATAGTTGGCAGTGGGCTTTTTGGCCACAAATTCATACTAGTTAAAGGTTGAATGAATCTGTTGTATGCCTTAATGTAGGTGTCCTTTCTATACCAATGGTCAATATATGGCTCAACATCATAGTTCCTATAATGCATTGTTGTAATTGCATGTGCACATGGATTTCCTTTGAGTTTCCATGGCCTACAAGTACATGAACATCTCTTAAAGTCAACAACATGTTTATATGGCCCATCCTGGATCTCATACCCTATTTCACCATTAAATTTGACTTTATATTTGGCTTCCCTTTGAGCATTCTCTCCAAGTATTTTCATATCCATGGGTGATATATCGCCTACCCATTTTTTGGAAAACTTTCTCATGCTATTCATCCTCTCCATACAGTTGATTCTAATTTTCTCTAATATGGTAATGATAGATTAGTGCCTAGCTGCCAATATCCAACTATTAAATGTCTCACACATGTTATTCTCTACTACAACACACTTACTATGTTCTTTGAAGTATGCCCTACACCATGTCTCCTTGTTGTATTTCAATAAGTCATGAACAATATCTTCTCCCAGCAAGTCCATTTAATTCAACTTCTTGCTAAAGTAAATTTCAAATGTAGCTCTTGCACACTACCAAAAAAAATTTCTTCTTTCCTCACCAGGCCAAGTTTGCTTCCAATTGTCCCAAATATGTCTAGCACACCACCTCATCTCAGCATTTGGCAATAACTGAGTTATTGCTAGATGAAGAGCCTACAGTCTACAATATTTTACTGTTATAATTTAACATAAATGAAAGCAATTATACTTTAAAGACAAAGTGTTGGAAAACATACCTTCTATATATCAGACATAACTGTCAGCCCTTCTCCTTCAGTTTCTGTCAAATTCAAATCATGCTTGAGACATCAGATAAATCAAGACCATGTATCCCTGGATTTCTTTTCAACTACTTCCCAAGCCACAGGGTACATTTGATTATTTCCATCTTTGGAAATACAGGAAAGCAGTTCACCTTTACATATTCCCTTTAGGAATTCACCATCAAAGCTAATTATGTTTTTGTACCTTTTTAACCATCCAGTTTTTAATGCTTCAAGACAGATATAAATGCCCATACACACCTGCTTGACAGGTTCTGCATTCTTAGATGTCCTTATTACTAAAGTAGTGCCAGGATTAGTAGACTTTAGAATTTCAGCATAATCATGAAACCTAGCAAATTCTTTCTTGTAATCACCCATATTCTCCTTCATAACTATCATTTTTGCTCTTCTGCGGGAAGTTTTACTCACATACAGACCATATGCTTTCCTAATTAAGGCTTGAATTTGATGAAGCTTAATTGAGGCTCACTGATTATTCTCTATTTGAAGTTTTTCACAATCCATGGTGGGTTACACATCTTGTTCCTTGTCTTATTGTACCATTTGTGGACATGGTAGTATGTAATCACCCTAAAATTTCTGGTGCTACCTTCTATGCTGCCAAGAATGTGCCATCGACAGCCTTTCTTTGTGCACTTTGCCCTAACCCTTTCCCTCTCATTAGGTTTCAACTTAAGGTTCACACTTTTTTGAATAGAATAGGTCTGTAATACCTCCCGAAGCTATACAATATTCTCAAATATCATATACAGTTCCAATAATATTTTTTTGCAACTTGTGTCAAAGTAGACCTCTTACTTGGATTCCTAGCTGGTGCATCCCTTACTTCATCATGGCCAACAAGTTATCTTTCATCATAGCTACACTCACTTTCTGGATCTGAGCTGTCAAAATACTGGTCATCCCTCCTAGTTCCCTTCATATTTTCCCCTTTTGTTCTTATGCATATCTTCAAAACCAGAATCTATACTTACTGGACTAGGTGGTATATCATCTACATTTACTTGGGCTTCCTATTTTTTTTGTTAATTTTAGACTGTCTAATTTCAGCTAAGTCATCTTCCAGATCACTGCACTCTTCAATGTTCTCATCTATATCAAGCGGTGAATCAGACTCTTCAGAATCATCAAAGTTCTCATCAAAATCAGATTATGATGTTTAAAGGTGATAGGATGAGAAGTTATTACCTTCACCTTCATCTGATTCTTCCATCTCTCCATTTATATTTGCCCCTTACCCTTATGTTTGTCATTTTCAGTCCTATTTATATCATTATTGGGAGGTGACACATCAACCCTAACATTTAACCCAATATCATGCCCATGTGTTTGTGGAGTGGGGTCCAGTTTAGTTATGTCCTCAACAAGAATAGGATTACTAATTACATGGACAATACAAATATCAACAAAGTCACACCTTTCAATATATTAAGAAACTTTAACACATCAACATCTGTTTTTAAAATGTAATAGCCACCCCTTTTGTTAACTTTGCGTATAAACAAATCAACTTTTAAAAATCCTAAATCCCTAGGTAACTTGTGAAATAACATAATATGCAGCTCAACAATATCAACCGAGGACAAGTTAGTCGATTTGCATACCTTAGCTAAGGGTCCGATAGAAAACTACCACCATGGTGGATTTGTAGGTTAACTATGCTTGAAGCCATTTTCTTATCATACCTGCAAAGTAACAAAAAAAACATTGTTATCAATGAGTATTTATTGTCAAAAGTTGCACCTTTACACAACTCCATAAAAAACCAACAAAATAGATATATTTTTTAAGTAAAAAAGCTTCCAAGATTCCTTTTTCGTCCCCACAATACCCTATAATATTCAGAAATACACTCGTGGACCACTAACAAGAACGAGACCCAACAAACTTCACAAAAAATGCATAAATCTAAGATGAAATTCTGGTTTGACAAAAAAAAAACTAAACGAAATAACTAATTATGCCATTACATGCATGACACTACATTTAAAAAGGTTTTTACTACAAAATGTAACGAAATAGAGCAAAAGCCCCATATATTGAGAAAAATTAAACAGCAATTACGACCTAACTCAACCTTCCCCTAAAAAACCTAAACAGAGCAAAAGCCCCATATATTAAGGAAAATAAAGATCAATAAAGGCAAAATATGAAGAACATATGAAGAAACTTACCCCAGAAACTTCGATAACAAATGCGATCATGAAAATCTAGGCAACAATGACGGAGAAGAGAGTGGATACAGAAATGGTTCGATACTTTCTAAGCCCTAAACTAATCATATAAGTGTAAAAAGAGGGGAAAATTTGGGTTTGGGGGGGGGGGTTAATAATCATTCTACCGTTTTATTTTCCTATGTGGCGCTAATAAATGACCTGGAGCCTATGTGGATTAAATTTCTTGACGTGGCGTCCTACGTGTAGGTAATTGTATTACACGAACTGGCAGCCTCCTGCCATAAGCGTTTATTATACGCGATTTGAACGGGTGTAAGTTTTCAATTGGCCAAAATAATAAGTTTGGGGACCGGCATGACAAAGTGGTACAAGTATAAGTGCCATTTAGGCCATTCTGCCTTTAGTTGGAGTAAAAGTGAAAATGATTAGGATATGACACTTGCGTTTGTGTCCAAATTTCTCTATTTCTTTCTCTGTTTTTTTTTATAAAAAATTTATAAATGCCAATTGGTGTGTTTTGGTAATGCAATAATACAATTGAAAATATGTGGATAATACGTCACAATTTGTTAATGGTGAAAATGAACCCTTAACATGTTCAAATGTGACAACAACAACAAAACCTAGTAAAATTTCACCAAGTGGGTCTGGGGAGGGTAGAGCGTACGCAGACCTTACCCCTACCCTAAAGGAGTATAGAGGTTATTTCCGGAAGATTCTCGGCTCAAAAGGCGAACATAGATAATAGATCCTACCAGCAGCAGCAACCAACAGAAAATAGGTGGAAAGGCAATAACAAAAATCATTACTAGTAAAATAATACTACGAAAACGGGAAATTTATTTGAACACAATGTACGCCATTAGCAGACTAAGATAAAAATCTATCAGACTAGCCCCACACCCGGCATAAAGAAGAAAAACGCTCGACTACCCCTACCCATCAACCCTAATGCTCGACCTCCACACCTTCCTATCAAGAGTCATGTCCTTGGAGATTTGAAGTCTCACCATGTCCTGCCTGATCACCTCGCCCCAATACTTCTTAGGTCGCTATCTACCTCTTCTTATGCCTGTCAAAGCCAACTGCTCACACCTCCTAACCGGGGCATCAAGGCTTCTCCTCCGCACGTGCCCAAATCATCTGAGCTTCGCTTTTCTCATCTTGTCGTCCAAGGGAACCACGCCCACCTTCTCCCGAATAACCTCATTCCTAATCCTATCCAGCCTAGTATGCCCCCACATACATCTCAACATCCTTATTTCTGCTACTTCTAATCTCTGGATATGCGACTTGTTGACTGGCTAACACTCAACCTCATACAATATGACCGGTCAAACCACCGCTCTATAGAACTTACCTTTAATTTTTTATGGCACCTTCTTGTCATACACGACTCCAGATGCTAACCTCAATTTCACCCACCCACCCCCTACTCGATGCGTGACATCCTCGCCTATCTTCCCATCCCCCTGGATAATTGACCTAAGGTCCCTAAAACTTCCTTTCTTGGGGATGATTTGTGAGTCAAGCCTCACATCCACGTCCTCTTTCCTCGTCACGTCATTGAACTTGCACTCCAAGTATTATTTCTTAGTCCTACTCAACTTGAAACCTTTAGACTCAAGTGCCTATCTCCAAACCTCTAATATCTCGTTAACGCTGCCTCGCGTCTCATCAATCAGAACGATATCATCGTCGAATAACATACACCATGACATCTCCCCTTGAATGTGGTGTGTTAGAGCGTTCATCGCCAGGGCAAATAAGAACGGGCTGAGCGCAGATCCTTGGTGTAACCCCATAATAACTAGAAAATGCTTAGAGTCACCTCCCACAGTCCTAACCCGAGTCTTTGCTTCATCATACATGTCATTTATCACCCTAATGTATGCTACCAGCACACCTTGCACCTTCATGAATCTCCAAAGAACCTCCCTAGGGACCTTGTCATATGCTTTCTCTAGGTCAATAAACACCATGTGCAAATCCTTCTTCCAATCCCTGTACTGTTCCACCAACCTCCTTATAAGGTGAATAACTTCCATAGTAGAACGACCAGACATGAACCCAAACTGGTTGTCTGATACAAACATCGCCATCTTCATCCTCCCTTCCACCACCCTCTCCCAAACTTTCATGATATGACTTAGTAACTTGATACCCCTATAGTTGTTACAATTCTGGATATCACATTTGTTCTTGTGAAAGGGAATCATCGTACTCTACCTCCACTCATTTGGCATCCTTTTCGTCTTAAAAATAATATTAAACAACCCTGTCAACCATTCCATGCCTGCTCTACCCACATACCGTCAAAACTCTACCGGAATTTTTTCTGGCTCGGTCGCTCTGCCCCTACTTATCTTACGCATAGCTCCCACGGCCTCCTCCACCTTAACACGCCTACAGTACCTAAAGTCTTGGTGACTCTCGGAGTGCCCTAATTCCCCTAGCACAATATCTCTGTCCCCATCTTCATTCAGAAGTTTATGAAAATAAGCCCGTCGTATCCGCTTAATATGGTCCTCTTCTACCAATACTCTGCCTTCCTCGTCTTTAATGCACCTCACTTGGTCCAAGTCACGAGCCTTCCTCTCTCTCGCCTTAGCAAGCCGAAATAACTTTTTGTCCCCGCCTTTGGCCCCCAATTCCTCGTACAGACGACTGAGCGCTGCATTCTTAGCCTCCGTGACCGCTAACTTCGCCTCCTTCCGAGCTACCTTATATCTTTCTCTGTACGCTCTCTTCTCCTCCTCGTTTGTGCTCTCCACTAACTTACGATACGCCACTTTCTTAGCTTCTACTTTACCTTGAACCACGTCATTTCACCACCAGTCGCCTTGTTGCCCGCCAAGATAACCCTTCGTGACCCCTAACACCTCTCTCGTCCTTCCCTGATGTAGTCCGCCGTCGCTGTCTCCAGTCACATAATGGCTGGAGACAATATTAACTTGTGTTTCAAGAATGGTTTAATAAATTTCAAATTATTAAATTAATACTAACAATCTTTTATAAGAACATTATATATCACGTGATGAAATTAGTTGTATATTGACATTAAGCTACCAACTTTATCTTGTCACAGGGAACTAAGAGATAAATCTTGCGATTTTTCCTTTTTGCGAATATTGTGATAATAATTTAAGATGAATAAGCTCCCTAATAGCGATAGAATGTGGATAGTTTATTACTTTACAATTTTATTTGAAGTACTTAGAGGTGAAAAAGATGAATTTTGTATTCGAAATATCAAAGTGAAAGATCAGTGGACATAGCTTTATTGAGAATCACTATGCACCAAATATATATATATGAATATTCCAATCACCAATACCACTGCAATAAAAGAAAAGAAAAGGAAAAAGGCAAAAACTAAAAGGACCAAAAATGGATCATTCGATTACAACATTAATGACCCAGTGTCAAGCTTTCTTTGAAAATGTTGCAAACGAATAATTGTCTAACTTCTTAATATACTAGGAATTACTATGACATAGAATTGCTTTTTGTTGATTAATAACTTTTTGAGAGATGAAAATATCTTTATCATAAAGGACGCCAGCAACCAACTTTATGAAGAATGTCCAATCATTTGGTAGGCTTTGAATATTAAAATGTTTATTTCCTCTCATAGTCCTAGTATCTTATATTGTTGGTCTCTTATAAAATAGTATTTAAATTAATATCAAATATTTGATTTATTTCAATAAATTGCACTTTTTATAACAAATGTAACAGATAGTAACCGTTAATTCCTTAACTCTTTCCCAAAGTTAGGGATTACATTATAATCTTATTTCTCTTTCTCTCTCGTTCATATCATATCTTCTTTCCTATTCAAAATCCTAAGTAATTAAAAAATAAAAGCAGCAGTCCTAGTAAAGAAAAACATTCCTTTTTCATCTTCTCCCATTTTCCTTCTCTTTCAACTAAAAAGCAATCGTAATTCTAAATAGATTAGAAATATTTTCTAAATATAAAATGTGAAAATAAACATAGAAGCATATACATTTTAAATTATTATACCTTTTGTATAATTAAACATTTCTAATTATTAGATTTGCAATATACTAGAATTATTTCTTAAATATTTAATGTATATTGATATATTTCTTATGTATTTTATACCTATTCTATAAATATACCGGGAATATTTTCTAAATAAAATGTGCATAAATATTTACATGCAACATATACATTATACTATTATTGTTTTTGTATAAATAAATATTTTTAATTAAAATTTACAAAATACTAGAATTATTTCAGATAAAAAAATAGAGAATAATATATATAATAGTGTTTTATGGTAATAGGAAATCTAGGGATTGATATAATTAATGGAGTGTTGTATGGAAAGAGGGAATTTCGGGTACACGTGATTTGGTAAGTTGGAATTCTGTTATGGAATGTAAAATATGTGCTATCATGTTTTGTTAATTGATAGTTGCGGCTAGGGTTATGTAATTTTTTTCTAAATCTTGCACAATTATGTTTTTTGCCCTATTATTTTCATGTGCGAACAACATTTTACGAATGCTTTCAATTATTCAACACAACGTAATGTGAATATAATTAATTGTTGAAACAAATCCTCCAAATTTATTTGGCACAAGTAGATTTATATCAAGTCGGGCTAAAGTAACCTGAAAAATCTTCATAAAATACCTTTATAAAAAAAGAAGGAGAAAATGATAATAAAGCCAATCCCAGAACATAATGTGTAAGAGTATACGGCAAATTAATTTTAGGGAAAATTTCACTTAAGAATAATTGGGCTCCCTACTTTTCAATTTTATAGCCAATATTTCAATTTACAACCAACTAGCCCAAAAATAATAGACTAAGATTCAACATCCAACTCCAATAGGTTCTCAAAATTACTATTTAATCTTTAAAAAAGATTGCTCAAGCTTTGAAGTTAATTTTTGAATCAGTAACAGTGACTCAAATATTAGTTGAACAAACCAAATCCATTTGGGTGGTGAAAATTAGATTTTTAACAAGCTTAAATATGTGGGTTTAAATTCCGAATTTGATTTTGTGAGAAATTTGGAGTAGGTATTATTTAGACTTGTTAGAAATAGTATAAGGAGGTTGTATATAAAATTTGAAGTCATTTAATGGAGATTTGGACTTGTTTTGAACAAGAATTGCAACTGAAAATCGTGGAAGAAGTTCGTCTACAGACGCTTGTATAAAGGTGTATAAAAGTGTATAAGATGTGTTTATACACTCATATACACTATTATACAAGATTATACATAATTATACGAAAAACTGACTTCGTCTTCTTCCTTGCGTTTTTTCTGAAATTTAACTCAAATCTTGCTCAAATCTACTCCAAATCACTTCAAATTTAAGTTTTGAAATCCTTTTGATATTTTCAATCAATTGGAACAACACCCAATCCAAACAACTAACAAACTCAAAAAATTCTATTTTCAAAAGCAAAACTTTGAATGACCTTCAATGGTGGACTTCTACTCTTTTATTATTTTACATTGCAACCAGGTGACATAGGGGGAGAAGCAGTAATGGCGAACGGGCCCTAGCATATGTAAAAGATGTGGGAAGATGAGAGAGTGAAAGCAATAGTTGTGAGAACACAAATTTAACTCCATAGCTTTTAGAAGCAATGGTTGTAAGAACACAAATTTTGAATTTGCAAGAGCTAGTGTTTTCAAAATATGTACAATATGGGCTAGGTCGGGTAAAGCTTAAAACATGGGCAATTTTTTGTTATGGTGTGAAGTCATGTGTATTTTCTTGTAATTCTTTCAAAAATAATTTATTGAATATATACAAATTATTAATCTAGAACTTTTTTATAACTTAAAAAGAATATATACAAACTTTAATTCTGATTCCTCCTGCTGAATGGAGCATGTTTTTCTATACCAAGATCAAGCTAAGAACATATCATTGTGACTTTCCCTGTAATTAAATTTAAAAAAACATATACTATTATAACAAAGAAGCAAATATGACATGGCACAATCCACAAATGATGATTGGCTACAATTGGCCAGTTTCACCAAGTATCCCCTCGCTAAG
The DNA here is from genome assembly GCF_001879085.1 of Nicotiana attenuata. Lineage (NCBI taxonomy): Eukaryota > Viridiplantae > Streptophyta > Magnoliopsida > Solanales > Solanaceae > Nicotiana > Nicotiana attenuata. Next base: position 162,880 of record NW_017671996.1, read on the forward strand.
TGGATAAGATATATTCTTATGACAAACCCTCAATAATAATAGCCTATCCCTTGATTTCACAAACAATCCAATATTCCAATGGCAACCATTCTCCACCCCTCATCTTTCCTTTCCTCCTCCTCCTCCTCCTCCACTACCACCACCACTACCACCACAAAACCACCAATTCCACCACCCTTTTCGGGACCCCACGCCACCCTTTCACCACCACCCTCTAAACCACTTCTAATCAAATTAACCACCACCTTAACAGCCACAGCATTAGCAACCACAATATTAACAACCACTTCCCCGTCACTAGCAGACTCTCCCACAACCTACCACATTTACTATGGCACAGCAGCTAGCGCCGCCAACTACGGCGGCTACGGTGGAAACTCCGACAAAAAGGCGTCGGCCGAGTACATTTACGATGTCCCGGATGGATGGAAAGAGCGGCTGGTGTCAAAAGTTGAGAAGGGAACAAATGGTACGGACAGTGAGTTTTATAACCCAAAGAAGAAGACAGAGAAAGAATACCTTACTTATCTTGCAGGGTTTAGGCAATTAGCACCTAAAGATGCTGTCTTGAATAATTTGGCTTTATCAGATGTGAATTTGCAAGACATCATTGCTAATGCTGATAGTGTTACATCAGAAGAGAGGAAAGACGAAAATGGGCAATTGTATTATGACTATGAAATTGATGGAGTTACTGCACATAGCTTGATAACTGTTACTTGTGCTAAGAACAAGCTGTATGCTCATTTTGTCAATGCGCCAGCGCCAGAATGGAAGAAGGATCAAGACACCCTGAGGCACATCCATCAGTCTTTTAAAACTGTTGGGTAATATAGGATTGTTTTTTCTTATTTGCACTATGTATTTGCATTTGGCATTTGACTAAAGAGGAAGAGTTTTGGAATATGTAATAAGTGGACAATACCAATAAAGAGATCTCCATGTTCCTAGCTTTTCTGGGATGCGTGTTTGACAAGGGTGAGAATGAGACACTGAACATGATCATTATCTCTTCAAAAAAAATAAAAAAATAAAGCTGGATTGCGCAGGTGTTAGGCATAGACCTCTACCCGTATATTGAAATACGAAAGTGAAACACATGAAGACAGGGGAAATAGTGCCTTAACTCTTCATAATCTACGCAGGAATTGAACTTGCTCAATCCTTACAAAAAGCTAGACGAAATATATAGTGATGGTGAGTATGATAAGATGTTAGCATTGGGAAAAGAATGAGGGGACTCCCCTCCTTTACAATGAACTTACAAAATGTTACATCTTGTATACATAATTCACCTATGCAAAAAGAACTTTTGACTTGCCTGATTCTGGAATTAGGTATTTCCATCTTCTCCAATTTGAGATGTCCCTTTGCAGGTTCCGATAATGAGTGAATATTCATAGAACTATCTTGCTTGTGTGGCCATCTTAGCTCCCTAGTTAGCCATAATGTCTGCTACATCATTAGCTTCCCTGTAGCAATGATATTTGCACCAGAGAGATTAAATTCCATAGTCTAGTAATTTTGTCTGATATCCAGTTAATTGGTAAGCCTCAATACCAATTCTGAGATATCCATTTTCGACTGCACCAATCAATTCCTATGTGAATAACAAGAGTTTCAGCAGCAGCATTGCTTTGAACCAAAGTTGGCTGCAAAAGCTGCAACCAAATCCCCAGTGTCAGCTCTAATAACTCCCCTTCACCCACTAATGCCAGGGTTCCCTTTCAAACAGCCATCAGAATTCATGAGCTTAATGAATCCACTTCTTGGCTTACTCCATAATGCCCTGGTACAAGTATCAAAATTTCAAGAGCGCAAACTTGCTATTACATCTCATTTATAGCTGCAAGCAAATCAAAATAGGAACACATAATAGATCATCTTCTGCGGTGGAGTTTTAGAGCCTTTAAATACACTAGCACATTAGTTGCTGTCTGATTCCACCTTGCATAAAAATAACCCCTTGGCTGATTTTGCTTCTAACTAAAATATGCTCCACATATTGTACTGCAAGACACATATATTGTAGCCTATAATGTAGTTGCATTCTCGCTAATTCACATCTATATCTGCTAAAACATGTTTTTGATTCACACTGCACTATGTTAGGGCTCGAAGAAGCGTCGGATTAAGCGCAAAGCAGGTTAAAAGTGCACAAACTTTACGCAAATCTTGTGGTACTATTTTAGCCTAAGTTTGCAAGAGTCTAACGTCACTAAGGACCTCAACAATACATACATTTTCACTTCAACAAGCAAGTGTTTTGGGATAGATGCAAGGAAAATACAAGAATACAAGTTCAAATAAAGCATTGATTGCTGAGAATTTTTAAACATAAAGCATTGATTGAAGGAGTGAAGGACAGGACCTCACTTCTCAACTATAAGCTACAAGAATCAATAATATAGCACACAAATAGGTAGCCTTTTAGACCAATCCAAATAATTCATCAAATGTTCAAGTACAATCAGGCCTCATCATCTAACAAGTTGGAATCAATTATATAAAGTTCATGTCGCTCCATTTAAGTCCGTTTAAGTCCAGCGCAGGTCAAATTTATATATTTTTACATTTTACTTTCAAGTAACAAGATATTATCCCAATATCTGTATGAGTCAAAATCTGACTAAGGGAATCTGCCACGAGGAGAAATTACTAAGAGGTGATTAGGCCGAGGACGAATGAAAGGTTAATGGAATTTACTACCGAGCTGTTGGTCATGGCCGAGGTCAAATGTTTAAGTCAACAGTGACGGCTAGTTTTGTAATAGGATATTTGGGAGAATATTCCATTGAATATTCCCTGTACTTGTACTTTAGGTCAGATTAGGAGCATGTCCCATATAAATAGAAAGGAAGAGAGAAGGTAAGGGGCATGTATTATTATTTTGACAAGAACTCTCTTGAAAAGTTGATTCTCTAGATAAATACAAACACTGCTTTTCCAAAGAGATTCGGTTCATTGTTTATTCTATACTTTTCACATCAGATTCGAGAAAGTCTCCAATATTTTCATAGTTGTTTGTCTTACAACATTGTCAGAAAGAGGAATCATCCACCTCATTCAATATTGGGTGAATCATTCTCTCTATTTATATTTAGTGTCATTTATTGTTATTTATTGCTTATCATTATTCTCATTTCATTAATAACCGTAGCATTTAATGTGTATTGCATTGAATCCACTCCGACGTGGTCCTACGTTATCCGCGTAAAACGATTTTAGATCTAAGGTCATTATCTTTAACTAGGATTAACCCCTTATCCTTTTATTTAATTAGTTTAACCAAAGAATTATATTTTTTGATCAAACAATTTGGCGCTGTCTGTGGGATTTTCCAGTCAAAGTCTTAGTTTCATTCAGATCTAAAAGAAAGCAACACAAAACCTTGTCTTTTCTTGTGTGCATAGTTTAACATGGCAGGTAATGGAGAGGAAAGAATGAAAGCAACAGTATTACTACCAACCTCCTAAACACCATCAACGAAGTCACTGGAACATACACTGAGGACATGACACCAAACGCCTCCCCCGGGCGGAGTGGTTCACCCCTCCCTCACGGCAGCATCACAACCTCACACGGTAAAGGGGCCTCTACATCCACAATGGAAGAGGCACCACCAGTAGTGAAAAAGCGGCTTCAGGCGTTGTTGACAATCACGCTGACCAGCATTCTCGACAAGCCCGCCCAAAGGACGAATAGAGAAAATGCGAGAGTCTGCGTAGCACCAGTGATAGACAAGCAGCACGACCCTACTCTTGTGACAGGTATTACTCACATCGTTAGTGATGCAGGTAACGACACTCTCACAGCCATTTTGAGGAAGATGGAGGAGATGGAGAACGAAAACAAAATGTTCCGTGACCAAATGAAAGAGCATCAAGAAAGGGTAGACAAAATACCAAGCGCCCCAAAACTCTTACCAAAATGGGACGCCGGCCAGTTCGTTGAGCAACCGTACAGTGAAGAAGTTGCACCATATGCCATACCTAAAACCTTCAAAATGCTGCCGCACTTGAAAATATACGATGGTACGACGAACCCTGAGGATCATGTGACCCACTATGTCACCGCAGTAAAAGGCAACGACCTCGCCAAAGAACAAGTGCCATATTACTGAAGAAGTTTGGCGAAACCCTCACCGTGGGAACACTAACTTGGTACTCACAGCTACCTGCATGCTCCATAGAGACGTTCGAGGAAATGGCTGACAAGTTTGTAACTGCCCATGCCGGGGCTAAAAAAGCAGAGGCGAGGATGAATGACATTTTTGCCATTAAACAGTCACTAGGTGAAGGGCTAAGAGATTTCCTCGCCCGATTCAACCGTGTGAGGATGACCTTACCAAATATATCAGAGGGAATGGCAGTAGCAGCTTTCCAGAACGGGTTAAACAGAACGGTTCGAGGGCGACCAGAAAATTACTAATCCAACTCATAAAGTATCCCCCAACCACTTGGGGCGAGATACACAATGCCTACTACGCCGAAGTACAAGCTGACGAGGACGACCTCAACGGGCCAACTCAACCGCTGACGTCAGTCCAAATGAAACCCACGAAAGACCGAAGAATGACAACAGAAGGGACCATGCAGGCCCGTGACCCAACCGTGAAAGACATCAACCATATGTCAGAGCCGCTGTCATACCACCTCCCCGTTATGGCGACGACTCATCTAGGTCGCCAACAGGGACTCACCAAAGTGAAAGAGGTATGCCACCACTACTATCTGCTCATAATTTTTGCGTTTCTCCCTCAGAAATAGTCTACGTCCTGGAGAAGTTTGGCCCAAAAGTGAAGTGGCCGCACAAGATGAAGTCCGACCCAAACACCAGAAAGTCAAACGCACTCTACGAATTCCATCAGGAATGGGGCTACAAAACCGAGGACTGCATTGCTCTAAGGCTAGATGTCGTGAACATGCTTTACCAAGGGCATCTGAAAGAACTTTTGAGCGATCGAAAAAGAGCAAACTTTGCTCAAGGACGTGAACAACATCAGGGACTACCCAACTTCCCCAACTCGAACCGTTCAAATGATCATCGGAGGGGGCGACGACTCCTCAATCAACGGCGTGAAGTTCACCACCACCCACAAACTCAAGCGGTCGATCACTCACGAACGGTACGACGAACTCGAAGAAAGTGTCATCTTCGACAAGTCTGATACCAACGGTTTGGTTTTCCCTCACTATGATGCTCTTGTTATCATTTTACGCATATTAGATACATCTGTATGACGAATTATGGTGGACGACAGGGGCGGCGCGTGCATTATTCACCCTCAAGTGCTTGCATAGATGAGACTCGAGGATAAGATAGTGCCACACCGCATAACACTAATTGATTTTAACAATGCAGTTGAGCAAACCTCTAAAGAAATCACCCTCCCCGTCCTGGCTGGTGGCGTCACCCTGGAAACAACATTCCACATCATGGACCAGGACACAACGTATAGCGCCATAATAGGTCAGCCTTGGATACACGCCATGAAAGTCATTCCCTCCAGCTTGTACCGGATCATAAAATTTCCCACCCCATGGGGAATACACAACATTCAAGGAGAACATTGCACTTTCCGGGAATGCTATCGCATCGCCCATGATTGCACGTACACCCAGCACATGAAGGGTAAAGCAAAAGAAGCATAGCAATCAACAGGGTCGAGGTCGAGCAGTGACGAGAAGGATGTGATCAAAGACCCCGAAGTCATATAAGCCAAAGGGTCAACCGTAGAAGACCTCGATCCCGTCCAGCTCGATGATAACGACTACAGCAAGAAAGCTTACATCGACCACAAGCTTCAAGAACGAAGTAAATTCCGTCAATTCTTAAACTGTAATGCAGACTTGTTTGCTTTTTCCCATGCAGACATGCCAGGTATCCCAAAGGAGATAGCGATACATAAGCTGAACGTCGACCCATTCCACCCCCCGATGAGACAAATCAGGCGGAAATTCAACTCCGCAATAAATGATGCGGTCCGCGATGAGGTTGAAAAACTGCTGGAAAACGGCTCTATCAGAGAATCAAAGTACCCTCAATGGGTCACCAGCGTGGTCATGGTGAAAAAAAAGAATGGGAAATGGCGTATGTGCGTAGACTTCACAGATCTGAACAAAGCCTGCCCGAAAGACTCATTCCCACTACCCCATATTGACCAGCTCATTGATGTAAAGGCCGGGCACGAGCTATTAAGCTTCTTGGACGCCTACTCGGGCTACAACCAGATCCTCATGGAGGAGGAAGACCAAGAAAAGACCACTTTCATCACTCTCCAGGGGACGTATTGCTACGGAGTGATGCCTTTCGGATTGAAAAACGCGAGGCACGTATCAGAGGTTGGTGACAAAAATGTTCAAAGAACAGCTCAGTAAAACCATGAAAGTCTACATCAACGTCATGTTGGTCAACTCAAAAAGGAAAGAGGATCACATCGACCACTTGAAAGAGGCCTTCGACATACTTAGACGATATGGTATGAAATTGAACCCCGAAAAGTGCACCTTCGGCGTAACCCCGGGAAAGTTCCTCGGCTTTCTGGTATCACATCGAGGCATCAAAGTCAACCCTGACCAAATCAAAGCTATAGAAGGAATACCGGAGAACCTTACCAGTAAGAAATAGGTACAGAAGCTGACCGGCCGCATAGCCGCCCTATCAAGATTCATCTCACGGTCCTCCGACGGATGCCATAAATTTTTTGGCGTACTCAAGAAAGACAATGGACTCCAATGGAACTTTGAGTGCGTCGAAGCCTTGAAAGAATTAAAGGCGTACCTATATTTACCCCTGCTCGCTAAGGCGGAACCTGGGGAACGTCTCCTCACCTACCTGGCCGTGTTCGATGTGGTCATAAGTGCGGTCCTGGTCCGAGAAAATAAAGGTACGGGATCTCCCATTTACTATATTAGTAAAACTCTGGTTGACGCCGAGACGAGGTATCCAGACCTAGAGACTTTGGTCATAGCTTCACGAAAGCTTAGACCCTATTTCTAGTGTCACCCCATTTCAGTGGTCACGACCTTTTCGCTAAGAAGTATTCTGCGCAAACCCGAGCTGTCGGGCAGGTTGGCCAAATGGGCCATAAAATTGAGCAAGCATGATATAACCCATCAACCGCGAACGACGATAAAGTCACAAGTGATCGCCGACTTCAGCACAAAAAATAATGCCTGAAGTCGAAAAGGAAGCTGTCTGTACTTCCCCCAGAATACACGACCTATGGGTTTTGTATACCGATGGCGCCTCTAACGTATCAGGATCGGGACTGGGACTCGTGCTCGAGGTCCCAACAGGTGAAGCAATTCGCCAATCCATAAGATGCCCAGATATGACTAACAACAAAGCCGAGTACGAGGACGTGATTGCAGGGCTAAAGTTAGCACTCAAGTACGGAGCGATGCGAGTCGTCCTATGGTGGGACTCTCAACTCGTCGTCAATCAAGTCACAGGGACTTTCCAAATCAAGGAGCAAAGACTAAAAAAATACCAGACCGAGATCTGCAAGCTGTTACCCGAGTTCGACGAATGCCAGCTCGAACAAATCCCTCGAGCATAGAATATCGAAGCAGATGGCCTTACCAAACTGGTAGCGGCTAATAAAAGCATAACCTGAGAAGGTAACGTGGTCACTCTCCTCCACTCGTCGATCGATCAAATCGAGGTACAAACTATAAACCTAACTTGGGACTGGCGCAATCGTATTGTCACATATTTGTAGGATGGAGTGCTTCCAGACGATAAAAAAGAAGCCAAGAAGCTTCGAATGCAGGCGGCCAGGTACAACGTCATCAACAACGACTTGTACAAAAGAACATATGGAGGCCCCCTAGAAAAATGCTTAGGCCCAAACCAGATGCGACGTGTTCTGGAAGAAGTCCATGAAGGTCACTGCGGAGCTCACACCGGCAATCGAGCCCTAGTCAGATGCCTCATACGAGCAGGCTACTACTGGCCCACAACGAAAAAAAGGCCGCCGACTTTGTAAAAAAATGCGAACAATGCCAAAGATATGCTCCCATGATCCACCAAGCAGGTGAGCACCTCCACTCAGTCACCTTGCCTTGGCCTTTCATCAAATGGGGGATGGACATCGTCGGACCCCTCCCGACGAGACGAGGTAATGTACGACTTCTTTAAGTTTTAACTGACTATTTTTCCAAGTGGGTGAAAGCAGGTGCATTCGCCCAAATACGCCAGTAAGAAGTGATCGCCTTCATATGGAGGAATATCGTGTGCCGTTTCGGCCTCCCCAAAAAAATCAGTTGTGACAACGGGCCTCAATTCACTGGAAAAAAATTGCCGAGTTCTTCGAGAAATGGCATATCAAAAGAATATTCTCCATGCCATATCATCCCGCGGGCAATGGGCAAGCGGAGTCCTCCAACAAGTCAATACTGAATATCATGAAGAATAAGCTCGAGAAAACCAAGGGACTGGGCCGGAGTTGCTGCCGGAAGTGCTATGGGCATACCGCACAACGCCAAAAACAAGCACAGGAGAAACACCGTACTCACTGTTCTATGGGACCGATGCAGTAATACCGGTCGAGGTCAGAGAACCAAGTCTAAGGTACTCACACGAAAGGGGGCCGAGAAATTACAAAAGTAGGAGGCAAGACCTCGATGAGTCCGAAGAACAAAGAGACATGGCGTACATAAGGATGGTCGCCCAGAAACAACATGTAAAGAAATACTACAACAAAAAAGCCAAGATCAGACCACTCAAAGTCAGGGACTACGTACTCAAAGCCAAAACATAGGCAAGCAAGGATCCACGAGAAGGAAATCTAGGGACTAATTGGGACGGCCCATACAAAATTACAACGGCAGCAAGCAAAGGGTCGTTCCAACTAGAAACGATGGAAGGAAAACTACTACCAAACAACTTGAACATCGCCCACCTCAAGTACTTCAACTTCTAAGGAAAGATGTTCTCCGAGCCGTACTCTTTTTCCCTCACCTGAGTTTTGTCCCAATTTGGTTTTCTCGGGGAGGTTTTTAACAAGGCGACAAGGAGGACATTTCGAAGTTAAGCACGAGTAGGTGAGAATACAAGTTAGAAAGTTCATTGCTCGACCTCTCGAATTCTTCTGCAGGTTAACCAATAAATGACTAGGTAGATGGACTGGAATACTAGCCCGAAAAACGTGTAAACTTCTCCAATGTATATATGTAAGCAAAGCATACAAGCACATGGTGTTCGCCTATGTCTCCACCAGGTTTTAACACCGCACCAATCAAGATACTCACATTCGACCTTGATCGAAATAGTTAAGAGTAACATTCAACCTCGTTCGAATTAACTAAGAGTAACATTCGACCTCGCTCGAATCAACTCACATTCGACCTCGTTCGAATTAACTAAGAGTAACATTCGACCTCGCTCAAATCAACTCATATTCAACCTCGTTCGAATTAATTAAGAGTAACATTCGACCTCGCTCGAATTAACTCACATTCGACCTCGTTCAAATTAATTAAGAGTAACATTCGACCTCGCTCGAATCGACTCACATTTGACCTCGTTCGAATTAATTAGGAGTAATATTTGGCCTCGCTCGAATCAACTCACATTCGACCTCGCTCGAATCAACTCACATTCGACCTCACTCGAATCAATTCACATTTGACCTAGCTCGAATTTCTCACAGTTAACCTCATCTGAATCAATTATAGCGACGTTTAACTTCGCTCAAACTAATCAAAGACACACTCGGCCATGTTCAAGCTAGCGCCTACCAACACAGTTCTTTTAAATCAAGGCAATCAATTGGGGAATATAATCAAGGAAGAAATAGAAGACTTAGAAATAAACAACAAAAGTAGCATTCCAAGTCAAAAAGGTATCTTACAAGGGCCGAACAGACGCCCATAAAAGTAAAAACAAAAGATACAAAAAGCATCACTCAGCGGCATCGGCCCCGCCATCATCCTCACCGGTCGAGTACGCATCATCGTACCAAGCACCTTGCTCGATTCTATCAAGCTCGTCTTTGCCATTGCCCCCCCCCCCCCGTGGCATAGCGGGATCATAACCACAGGTGACTCGATCTGTGCGTGCTTTGGCATGAGCACCCTCGAACTCAACCTCAGTAACTCTCCCTACCGCCATCAAGTCCCTAAATATGTCTAGCTGGGCCTCGGCATGGATCCACTTCTCGTACGAATCCCGCGCAATGTTAGGATAAGCGGAAGTGTGAGAGGAGGATGGTCAAGCCAATAACTGCGCCTTTTTGGCCTCAAGAGCGGCGACTTGATCATTTAAGTTTGAAACCTCTCCCTCAAGCTTACCAACCTGCTGATCAAGCCTTGCCTCCCTGAGCACGGCCGCCTCTTCTTCACTCGCCCATTCAGATTTGAGGACGCGGATGACCTTCTCAAATGCGGCCACCCTTGCCAAAGCCGCCATCCTGGCTCCTCGGCCTTCTCCAACTCCGCCGTCTTCTCGATTAACTCATCACTCATGTCATTGGCCCTTGTCAAAATCTGCTCAAGTTCACCCGCAGGGATGCCACTTGGGCCTAAAAATCGGCACACTCAGTCGCGACCCCCATGCTCACCTCAAGCTCGTCCTCCTTGGCTCTAAGAGCTCCCTCGAGCTCGCTACATTTGCCGATGAACCTCACGAGTTCATTGTCTTTGTGCCTCAACTCATCTTTTAGAGACTGGAAATTACCGTCCGCGCTGAATTGAGCGCGTATCTCACGGTACTTGGCACGGTACTATCGAAACTTCAAAACCATTTTCTTAAAAATAACCTTCCGTTTCTCCTCTCGGCGGGTGCTCTCAATCTCAAAAATGAGAGTCTATTGAAAAAGGAAGATCCAAAAAGAGTCAGTAAAAACAAAAAGGAGAAAGGACGTAAGGTACAAGAACAAAAAAAAACATACCCTGAAAGCCATTTCGGATATGCCTAACGGCCGATCGGCATCGTTAAATGTCCATAAAGTCCTGTTCTCGCCGCTAGAGTAGAGAGGAACCAAAGAAGGAACTACGCTCTCAGTATTCACCAACAAGTCATAGTGCAAGGGAATGACTATGGAGCGAGCAGTGGCGGAGCCACATTGAAGCAAGGGGTGTCAAGAGACACCCTTTCGCTGAAAAATTACACTATTTTACTAGATAATTTTTATTTTATTTTATGTATATTTACTATATATTGACTCCCCTTGACTTTTCGATGTATCTAATTATTCATATTTTGACAGCCCTTGATGAAAATTCTGGATCCGCCTCTGGGTGCGAGTAGATCCCTCTGTCCTCACTTCTACCCGAGTAAACCCCTCATCAAACATCTGTACCTCTTCAGGATCGATGTCGGAACTGGTTTTGTAACCGTCCTTGACAACACTTTTTGCTCTCTCCTCGGCTGACGAAGGAACGCCGACCAGCCTCGAGGACGAGGGCTCGCTCACTAACACGGCATCAGCAGCCTCGGGCGGCCCTCCAATTCCATCACCGCCCTCGGGTAAAGGTATCATATTTGCGACCTCCGCGGGCAACGACATCTCAAGTGGGATGGCGTCACTCTCCAACACGGCAGTGGTCGACTCATGGTCATCCCTCAAAGAGTCTACTGCTCGGGTGGTCCCGTCACCCATATCCACCATTCTCCTTTTGCGAGGAACCAAGTCTCCGTCTATCAAGTGCAGCACATGAGAAGCCGGGGTCTCTTCCACTGGAACTGCCGATGGTCAGCTAGAACTAGTCAACGCCGGGAGTTGAGAAGAAGTGCTCGGCAAGGCAGGCCTATCCGCAGCCGCAATAAGAACGGAACCCGTAGTTGTACTCGATTGGCGAAATGCCGGAGTAGGAGCCCTCGCCCTTCTCAAGCTCTCCGACTTAACACCAAAAAACAAAAGGTTAGGTCAACTATCCACAATTCAAAAAGAAAAAGATATGGCGACCCAAAGGTAGAAACAACTGAAAACTCACCAGTCGCCGAAGGCTTGGGCCCAAACTTCTTGAAGAAGGCCAGCCACTCACGGATCCCCACAGTATGAGGCAAAACCTGGCTAACCCAGTCGTGGATGTCCGCAACCAACGAAAGGGGCTCTTTCTCGGCTGAAAAAAAATATACATATATAAAAATTGAGCGATCACGCTACTACCAAAATCAGCGAAGTAGATGATCGGTACTTACGAGCAAAGTTCCACGCCTCAGGAAAATCATTAACATTCCTCACTACGTCCTCGGTCTTGATGTAGAAAAAGTTGAACCAGAATCGACGATTCGCCTTATCGTCCATTTTTACCACCAAACTCTTGCTTGTACGATGGCGGAGATGTAACATCGTCCCCCTATGGAAACTGGGCGCATAGAGGTGCAGTAGATGGCGGATAGAGATCCCGCGGTTGGCCAGTTCCGCGTACTTCGTCAACATGAGAATGAATTTGTAAACGTAAGGGGAAAGCTGGGCCGGGCAGACGCCATAATAACGGCAGAAGTCCTCCGCCAATGAAGGAAGGGAAAGCGAATAGCCCACAAGGAACGGATACGCGTAAAATACGCAGTATCCAGGGCGATGGACCTGTACCATATCACGACCGGCCGGGGTTCAGAACTTATCCTAAATACAACAAGGGCCGCCACGTCCATCTTCGATTCAACGGGCTTAGGATCATCTTCAGGCCACTTCGAGAAGTCCGACCTAGCCTTCTCCGAGCGAGGGGTTATTTCATCCACAGTAGGGAAGCTTTCATCCTCTACAACAATGGCTTCCCCTTCATCGTGAGGGGGCATGTCCACTGACAATGGAACCGGGTCAAGGGTCCCTTCAGGGTTGGAAGATGCACTAGCCATCTTTTGTTACGTATATGCGAAGGAATTGTAAGTGCAGAAGAAGTGATAATGGCGAAAGTTGCTGAAAGCAGGGATGCAAGAGCTCTGAGAAGAAGAAAGAAAAGCTTGGAGATTCGAATGCTTGAAAATGCAACAAACCAAATGAGAGGTTCCCATCCATATTTATAAGAATGCAGGAACCCTAATCGAGGATACAAAGCATCGCTGCACTAATTTTGAAACGGTAGGGGCGTGATAAATGGCGTAACGTATTGGGAACATGCGCAATAATGACACATGACGTTATGATGTCATTCTAAACTGACGTAACGGTCGGGAGTGGCTCGCGAAGCGCCACGTCATCACCTTGCCATAAACATTACTATTCGACCTGCCGGCCTAAATTTCTCAAGTTGCAACTAGCGGAGTCCGCCCATCGAGGTCGTCCGAAAAACAACCTCGATAAGCGTAGGGACTAACTGTATGGGTCAAAATCTGACTAAGGGAATTTGGGACGAGGAGAAATTACTAAGAGGTGATTAGGCCGAGGTCGAATGAAAGGTTATGGAATTTACTGCCGAGCTGTTGGTCATGGCCGAGGTCAAATGTTTAAGTCAACAGTAACGACTAGTTTTGTAATAGGATATTTGGGAGAATATTCCATTGAATATTCCCTATACTTGTACTTTAGGCCAGATTAGGAGCATGTCCCATATAAATAGAAAGGAAGAGAGAAGGTAAGGGGCATGTATTATTATTTTGACAAGAACTCTCTTGTAAAGTTGACTCTCTAGATAAATACAAACACTACTTTTTCAAAGAGATTCGGTTCATTGTTTATTCTATACTTTTCACATCAGATTCGAGAAAGTCTCCAATATTTTCATAGTTGTTTGTCTTACAACATTGTCAGAAAGAGGAATCATCCACCTCATTCAATATTAGGTGAATCATTCTCTCTATTTACATTTAGTGTCATTTATTATTATTTATTGCTTATCATTATTCTCATTCATTAATAACCGTAACATTTAATGTGTATTGCATTAAATCTACTTCGATGTGGTCCCACGTTATTCGCATAAACCGATTTTAGATCTAAGGTCATTACCTTTAACTAGGATTAACCCCTTATCCTTTTATTTAATTAGTTTAACCAAAGATTTATATTTTTTGGTCAAACAATATCCACAATCAAAACTCAATAAATCAAACTCAATTGGTGTGGCCGTTGGAAGAACGAGCTGTTGAAAGGGCCACAGTGCCATTGGTTTTACACCTTAAGCATAGCATTTCACAATTTTGCTATCTTTGACCCTCCTCTTTAGTTGATTTTTTTGATTGTTTTCTACGCCAAGAATTTGAAGACCTGGGGAATAAATTATTGAGCAAGATTATAAGCCAAGTACATGAAATGTTTTTTAACTTGTGTATATTGAGCAACGCAGAAATGGGACTTAGGTCTTTTAATACCACCTTACTGAAAATTTGGTCCTTCGCTAAATTGGTTGACAAAGTTTTCTTGGTGGAAGCGTAGAGTTTAGACATAGTGGGGGTGGGAATAGAAATGTGGTTTTCTTTTGTGGGAGGATTTTGAAAAGTAGCCAAAACTTTTGAAACATCATTTTGAGGAATTTGTTCAATATACGTGACAAAAGAATGAAATATTTATACCCTTAATAAGAAGCTTCTATAGTTACACAAATCTTATGGCCCCACAAAAATTTTACCATTTAAACTTTTAACATCACAAGTTTCAAAAGTCTCATTTTATTTCTTAAGTCCATACTGAGTCAAACTATAACATATAAATTAAACCGGAGACACTAACAACTTGTTTGGATGATTGTTACCCATTGTATCATATTGTATTGTTATCCCAAAATAATATTTATTTTGATTGTTCATTTAAAATTGATTGTATCGTATTGTTAAATCTATTGTTCCGGAACAACCAAAAGCCCCATTTTATGAAACAACCGATTTGGTGTGGCGGGATCGTTTCCTATTTTTTTTTTTTCAATTATGCCCTTCTTATTACTCTATAGTTCTATTTTATCATTTAATTTTTTTTATTTTAACTCCAAATCTCCAACCTATTGGCCTATTTTATCTTCTTCCATCTTTTCTAGAGTTAGTTTGCCCCGTTCTTTTTATCCAAGTCTCTGTTTGATTATTTGTCTCTTTTGTATCATTTTAAATTTTTTTTGTTGCTAATATTAGTTAACCTTTTTTTCAGGTCTTGTTTCCAAGCTACGTAATTAATGATAAATTAGTAGAAAGAGATTGTCTTAAATTATTTTTATGTGTAATTCTTGATAAATTTTAGTTAAAATAATTGGGGTATTTTAGTGAACTTATCAGTTACAGTACAGTACGATACAGTCAAACCAAACTACAAAAATGTTATTTAATGACAACAAACGATACAATCTATTCAAATATTGTATTCATAAAACGATACAATATAATACAATACAGTATAATATAATACATTATAAAACGATGAGCAACAATGATCCAGACATAATGTAAATATCCATTTCATATATCTTGTATATTAAAATGAAGCACTTACATTGCATATATTATGGTAAATTCTCATTTTTATTTCAATTTGCTTATTGATTGTTTTGCTTCAAGTTATCTTGAATTTACTTTGCTAGAGAAACGTTCTTTTGTATAGGATTTTCATTATATAAGGAGTTTAAATATGTTTGGAAAAAAAATCATAATATCATTAATATTTGTGTAGAATTTTCATAGTGTATTGGTGTAAGTATTTATTTATAATATAAAATTATTACGACAAAATAAACCTTCTATTAAGTATCTGTTTACGCTCAAAATCGGATAACAATTAAATTTATACGCGGTTTTAAGGATACATGATATAACTTGATACAAATCAAGAAAACACATTAATATTGAAATTGATGATAAGAGAATAAATGCAAACCACGCAAATTGAACAGCCTTGGCCTTTGAGTTTAATCACCCTCGAACCAAGAAATGCCTCAACTGATGTAAGAACATAATAACAAGATGATAAGAGCTAGAAATAACAGTGTATTGCTTTTCGCTGCGTATTAAAATTGTGTTTTACAAATGATCAAACCTCCCTTTATATAGTAGGGGAGTCCTATTCTTGATACAATTCTATAAAAGGTAACCAATCTCATGATTTGCTAATTAATTGGCCTCTCCTTGATACGTGCTGAGATTTTCATCGTGATTTCCAACCGATCCCGGATATTTCGGCCTTCCGTTATTTGGCTTGACAAAGTCCCCTCGATCTTGTTCGGTCCTGGAGTCACGAGCTCAATGATTTAACTTTGTGCCTTGGTTCGATATAACCTGGGCTCGAGCTCTGACCTGTTACGTTTTAGCCTCGGCCGGTCGTACAATGGACGAATCCGATTTCGTTCGTATAGAGATAGTCCCCTCATTTTTCGGAGAGAAGATGACGAGAATGACGAGAAACGATATGAACTTCCGAAACCCGCTTCAATAGATCATGATGTAAGCGACAAAAGGTTACTGAAACGTCCCGTCGGTCCAGTCTCCAAGGCATTAAATGCATGTCAATTGTTAGTCGGCCACTACGGGTTTTGAACCGTCATTAGCAAACTATAAATATCTCAACTTTCATTCATTCAAACTTTATGTTCAAAGCTTCTTCTACACTTGTTCTTCAAGAATCTCTTCACTCTCCAACTTTTGTACCCAGATTTCTTGAACCTTTTGCAAACCACTAAGTATAACTTCTTAATTTCCACTTCTTCATCTATGCTTTAGAATGGCGAAAACTTCTAAGATTGTTCTATAAAAGGAGACCGCATGTTCATCACGACCTGCCGGCGATGGGGCTGCGGCGGAACCACACCCCGAAGAGTTCGTTCCTGGAGGGTGCTCGACCGGTGCTGATTTCAAGGTCGAAAAAACTTCCACGGTACCGGTTCGATGCGAGCCGATCTCGAGATATATATGTTCGATCACCGATGATCTCCTCTCCAAGGTCAAAGAGGATTGTAACTTGTCCGATAAGCACGTGGTGGTGCCTTCACCCGAGGAAGCAATTACTACCCACATGGAGGGTTTTTAAGTGTTTACACTTACCCCTTCACATTGGGTCCCTTAGACCCGGTCATTATCGCCTTCTGCAAGAGGTATGAGGTTACCTTCGTCAAATCCGCCCCTCCTTCTAGAGGATAGTGATTCTTCTCCGTTTTTTTCTAAACAAAATTAAGGGGTGTCCCTTCACCCTGGATCATCTTATCCGCCTGTACAGTCCCCAACTCTATCGAGGGGGATTAATCAAACTTGCTCGCTGGACCAGTAGGGCCTCGTTCTCGAGTATAGATGAGGATCGGTGTCGCGCCCCTTTTTCTCGTGAAATCGGGTTTCGACATTGACAACTCTTTTAAGGAAGGGTTTTAAAAGAGAGATTCGCCACCTAACGGATTAAGGTGCGTCAGGGCACCTATTTGCAGATAACTCTGTTTAACCAGTTTGTGTCACCAAGATCGGGTAAGGGCTCGAAATTACCTCGAAGAGAAGGTGTTAGGCACTCTTCGAGATCCACAACTGTGGGTCTCGGCCAAGCTCAATTATGTGAATTAGTCTATGTGATCAAAGATAAGAAAAACAAGGAATCTGGAAAATTCATTATTAAACACAAATAATTGATTGAAAGACAAGGTAGGGCGGGGGGGGGGGGGGGGATCCTAAATTTTTTAGCCTAAAGGATCACCCTGTGCAACATAAATAATACCTCGTAACTCCCTCAAGATGGGGTGTTACTCATATTATTCAGCGGGCACAGACTATCATCTCCTGCGACCTGATTACTATCTTTAAGTTGTTACCTAAAGCGCACTAGTTGATTCTAAACCGTACCCTATGCGTGCACTACCCGTCCCATGCCTATGGTCCAGGAGGCTTTAGACCTCTATTTAGGTAGTTCTAGACCTTAACTTAGGTTCCTCAAACAAGGGAAAATACTAAGCGACAGACGAAAAAATAGTTAAGACTTTCATTTATAAGCAAATAAGGGCTCAAGTTGGCCTCCGCAATTAGACAACAAATGCACGCAGGTCAGATTAACAAAGACAGTTACTGATTTTCAATAGTTAAGATTATAGAAACCTATAGGCACGATCTCGATATGAATCTGGATTTATATGGGCAGACAGTTATACACAAAAACAATTATACTTTCCAAAAATACCTATATGATTTGCCTAAAGATTTTAAACATAGGGATTAAACCTACAGGCATAATATCTGGGCGTTTTTATGCGATAGTAGACAGTGGGAGGTCACAGAAACAAATCAAGAATTATTTGTTTTGATCCTATAGACATGTTTTCTAGTGAGAGTAACATCGCAGTATTTGGAAAACTCATGAACAAACGGGCGAAAATAATAATTAAACTGATTCAAACCTATAGGTGTGCTTTCTACGGTTTGATTTGATTTTAGATCCTATAAGCATGATTTCTAGTGAGGATAACAGCATAACAAACGATTGAACAGATTCAGGCGTGCATTTTATAATTTGATCCAGTTTTAGATCCTATAGGGATGATTTCTATAATCTGAACGAAACAGTATGTAAGTAGGAATTCATACACATATTGGATCATACTATTTCTATGGGCATGGTCTATAACAGGACATAATTGAGCCAAACATTGAGCCTATGGACATGGTTGCTAGCATATAATGGCTGAACATAATAGGATACCTATAGGCATGATTTCTAACACACAACATTCAACACATATCATTAACCCTATAGGCAGGATTTCTACCACATTTTGTGGAAAATATAAAATACGAACCCCTTGGCCATTTTTACAAACACCCCAGATTGTTATTACAAATAATTATTACAGCCCGAAGTTTAATAAATGAATAAAAAAAATAAGTAAAATTATAGGGAGCCTACAGCAGGCCCAAATACACCTGGACAGGCCTGGCCTTCAACTCACAATAGCTCCAAAAACCCATGTTCATAGATACAACATGACCAGTGGTGAGTGATTTACCCATGTTCAAGGATAAGCATACAGAACTCAAATCTCTAGTGTGTCAGAGTTCCCAAGGGCTTCAAGAACCCAGGGCAGTGCTCACACTAGAGAAACTGATCTGAAATAGTTCAAGGAAGACTAGAGACCAAATCCTAGTGTGTCAGAGTTCACAAGGGTCTCACATGGACCCCGAGCAGTGCTCACACTAGGGAGGTCAATGATAGAACCTAAATAGCCTTGGCTTTCAGCCGGCTAAGAAGGAGGATTCAGAATAGTATAGGTAGCAAATGCGAGAGAGTGGGCAATGGTTAAGGGACAGAATTTGAAAAGATGTAAGTTTTAGGAAGCAGACATAGCAAAGTTTACAGAACAATTGATCAAAAGGTCAACAAGACAGGTTTATCATTTAGCAAAACAACACATAGGCAGAATCATATTGAAAGAATTAGGGAGAAACAAATTTGAAGGATTCACACAGGTGCATAATACCAGAAAAGTTAAAGCCTAAAGGTCCAATTTATGCTAAGTATACATCCTAGTATCAAAAGAAAGCCATGTTAACTCACATCAGGAAACAAAACAGCATTTAGACATGGTAAGGAAACACAAATTTGATAACTACCCTAGAGTTAAGTAATCACTGAAGGAATATGGAATCAAGTGAACATGCTGCGTGATAAAATAGCAGAGAGAACATGTCATAGTTAACAAAGGGAGTTCTAACACAAGTCATTACAGATGTGAAACACATTACAGAGATTTAGGACGAAGCAAGTAGGCATATTTAGGAACATTTAAGCACTAACGCACTAGTTAAACGAGTTTAGGAAAAGATTAAATACTAGAGAAACTTAAACAAAATGCAAAGTTAACAGAGTCCTGTATAAAAATAACCCAGAAACACATTGAGCCATGAATTTCAGAGATGAGAACATATGCAAATCATAGATACATAGGAACGAAATTTCAAAGGTTCAGTAACTCACCAGTTAAGTGAAAAAACAAAAAAAGAACAATGTCCACAGTAGCAAGAACCCAGAATTTCTTGCCTTGGCTTTCAGCCGGCCAAGAACCAGAATATAGAACAAGAATATGAGGGAACAAAGAGTAGTAACTTCAGTTTTTTGTAAACCTTAATGATTCGAGTCCTCTTAAAGGGGAATGGGGAGGGGTTTATATAGTGATAGAAATTAGCATATAAATAAGGAAACAAATCAGTAGCATACAAGGAAATATTTGCAGAATTAGTAATAGGCAATTTAGGGCATAAATTAAGGGATTCAGCGATTAACTGAAAATTACTCAGGACATAATAAAATCGTTCAGAATATTAGGATAAGTATTAAAGGAAACACAGCTAATACCCAAACAAAGAGATTATTCGGAATATCTAAACAATATTAAAGGAAACACAAATAGTACCAGACAAACTTATTCGGAATATTTAAGCAAAATATTGACGTAAAAATCAAGGAAAATATAAAGAGAAAAGATAATCGAACACAAAAATGAAAGATTCACTTGAATCGGTAAGAAAAAGGGAAATAAAATTAAAACCCTAGTTTTTTTAAGGGAAGTATAAAAAGAAAAATACGAAATAAAATAAAGTAAAAATCACGAGATGAGATGAATAGGAGCAGAATAGTGTTAGAAATCAGAACTCGGACCTATTCAGGTCCGATTGAAAGAGTTTGAAAACCCTAATTTAGGGTAAGTAAGAATCAAAGAAGATCAGAACATGCTCGTTAGTCACAAAGACTCAGAGATGAATATAGATAGAACAACCACAGAAATTAGAGAGTTGAACCGATTTGGTTCGATTTTGGCAAGATTTGCTTGCCATGTTAGGCAAGCAACTAAATAGGATCATAGACGAGTAGCCAGTGGCGAGGTGAGGCGAATAGGGTAAGGGAATCCATGGTGGATTCCGATTTGGGGCCGGATTTGGGGGGGGGGGGTTTGATAGAACGGCGGCTAAGGTTTCGCTAAAGAAGAAGAGGGATGAGAGCATATGAGGGAGGAGGGTTGAGTGAAAATGGCTAGGGTTTGAGGGGGGGGGGGG
>NW_017671996.1:183785-227622 GCF_001879085.1 Nicotiana attenuata
GGTTGGGGGGGGGGGGGGGGTTTGACTAATTAAAAAAAGAGAAGGGACGTGGGCCGTTGATCTTGAAAGATCAACGGCTGGGATTTAAAAGTGACTGTGGAAGGTTAAAATGGACGGGTACCGACCGGGTTGTGGGGATTGGGTTAACTGATTTGGGCTGGGGGTTATTTGGCTGGTGTATGGGGTATTGGGCTAGGTATTGGGTCCGAAATTGATTAGGAATTTAGGCTAGTTTTTAAATACCCGATTTTAATCAAATAAATAATTTATAAAAGTAATAAATAAA
The DNA here is from genome assembly GCF_001879085.1 of Nicotiana attenuata. Classification (NCBI taxonomy): domain Eukaryota; kingdom Viridiplantae; phylum Streptophyta; class Magnoliopsida; order Solanales; family Solanaceae; genus Nicotiana; species Nicotiana attenuata. The sequence goes on from NW_017671996.1 coordinate 184,072, forward strand.
TAATAAAATATCATTTGTGCACTGAAATGATTTAAAATAATTACTTAAAATTTTGAAAAATATAAAAATCATTTTCTGCATAAATAAAGTAATTATACATTAATATGGGCTATTATTGCAAAATTAGGTAAATAGCTTTAAAAATGCAAATGTGATTATGAGAAATGCACTAAAAATATTTAAAACCTCATATTGACATAAATGATATGTTTAGATGATTAAATCATCGTAAAAAATAAATTGGAGGGTAATTATTGAATATCTATATAATAAAATGTAGAAATAAATTTATTAAACTCTTTAAAAATTATGGAAAATTATGAAAAATACCTGTGCATGATTGTAAATCAAATGATGATACATGTGCACTATATTGAAAGTATATATGTATATTTGAAAAATATGAGGGAAAAATTGGGTATCCACAGCTACCCTTCTTTACCCGGGAAGGATGAAAGAGTTGTCGGGTAAAGAAACGATGGTCGATATTGACCGAATGGGGTGTTTTTAAAAATATAGGCCGAACCCTGGTCTATGAACTGTCTACATATCCCTGGTTTTAGACGAATCAGACATGTGTAGTTCTGGATCCAACGGTGAACGAAACCGATGATGTTGTTATAGGAACGATCGTGTGTTTCGGAAAGGTTCTTTTGAGTAGGATAGTATCGGATGAATTTGTGCGAGGTCATGAATGTGAATCTGAAGGGTTACGGATGTATCATAGGGCAGATATCTGAACGATCATAGAGTAAAGCGAGTAATTGATGGGAGTTGGTTATGTTTGAGATAATGGCAGGGTGTGAATGATGAGAGAGGAAATCAGAGCGAAGGTTGCTCCTGTTTGAAGAACGGTTATTTCCTGGATTACCTGCAAAACTTAAAACACGATATGGATTATTGCGAGAATTTAAAATATGATGCAAATTCCCTTTGGACCATAAGGATTGTCTTCGGACAGTGAGGATGATGTCCTTAGACCATGACGTCCTGGGCCATGAATCGTGAGATAAGGGATTCGCAGGCCATGAAATGATGTTCTCGGGCCATGAGAATGGTGCCTCTGATCCATGACGCCTTTGAATAATGATGTGCAGTATTGGGAGGTCCTCAGGCCATGACATGGTGTCTTCCGGCTATGAGGATGATGCCTTCGGACTATGACGCCTTCGGAAAGACGGCAATGTTTCAGCCCATGAAATGCAGAGGCATAATGATGGACCATATAAGCAAAACAAGACAAAGCTTAGTCTTGCATAGGATCACGACAGAGCTTAGCCCCGGAAAAGGCAAAATAATGCTAGGTTTCAGGTAGCGTAGCATTTGGCATTAGACAAGGAAAGGCATAGCTTAGCCTTATGCAGTTAGGGAGGCAGGGCTTAGCTTCATGCAAGAAGAAGAGACAATGCTTAGTCTCATTCAGTGGAAGGCAGTGCTTAGCCTTATGCAATTAGGGAGGGGGGGCTTAGCCTCACACAAGAAGAGGAGACAATGCTTAGTCTCATGCAGTGGAAGGCAGTGCTTAGCCTTATGCAGTTAGGGGAGACAATGCTTAGTCTCATGAAGGGGAAGGCTGCGCTTAGCCTTATGCAATTAAGGAGGCAGGGCTTGGCCTCATGCAAAAAAGAGGAGACAATGCTTAGTCCTCATGCAAAGAAAGGTAGTGCTTAGCCTTATGCAGTTACGGAGGTAGGGATTAGCCTCATGCAAGAAGAGGAGACATTGCTTAGTCTCATGCAGGGGAAGGCTATTCTTAGACTTATGCAATTGAGGAGGCAGGTCTTAGCCTCATGCAAAAAGAGGAGACAGTGCTTAGTCTCATGCAAAGAAAGGCAGTGCTTAGCCTTATGTAGTTACGAAGGCATGGCTTAGCCTCATTTAAGAAGAGGAGACAATGCTTAGTCACATGCAGGGGAAGGCTGTGCTTAGCCTTATGCAATTAGGGAGGCAGGGCTTAGCCTCATGCAAGAAGAGGAGACAATGCTTAGTCTCATGCAATGGAAGGCAATGCTTAGCCTTATGCACGTAGGGAGGCAATGTTTAACCTCATGCAAAATGGAGACAATGCTTAGTCTCATGCAATGGAAGGCAGTGCTTAGCCTTATGCAATTAGGGAGGCAGGGCTTAGCCTCATGCAATTGAGGAGGCAAGGCTTAGCCTCATGCAGTGAACAATAATAAGTAGTGGCAGAGTATTTTCTTATCCGGAGACATATTTGCGTTTGGGAGCCTTGCCATTACAAAGATAGTGATTTTGGTGCGTATATACTTGCGAAATCTCCTGTCATGTTCATGTGCCTGCATCCAAAGAAAATTCGCGAGTTCTACGGGGAATGTTGGTTATGCCTTTGCCTGCTTGTTTTGCTTTGCTTTGCTTTGGAGATCCTGTTCGATCCTTGGGTAACATCTGGCAGCCATAGAAATAAAGTTTTCGAAAAGTATGCATGCATTCGATAAACATAGTTATTTTAAAACATAGTGTATACGAATTGAGTAAATTAAATGAAATGATGATTGTGACACTTTTAGAGACATTGCGACTTCTTTGCACCAAAATTTTGAGGGCCCTAGTTTAGTGCGATTCTTCGGTTGTTCTGCGAAGTTTGTTGGATTCGCTCCGGAATTTTGAGAATCCTTCTCAATATTCTGCCCCGGTTACTTAACCGATTCTCTGACTGGCTTGCGTATGATGACTTCGGTTGGACTTGTTTTGGAATTTTGAGGGTCCTTCTCAAAATTCTGCCCCAGTTCCTGGTTCTAGGGAAAATGAAAATTTTATTGAGATGTGACCGAACCCACATGGCTGCCTACGTATCCCCTCTTAAACGGGAATCAGGTCAAGCGTAGTTCAGTTACATCAAAGAAAAGTAAATAATTTAAAAATGTAGTATCTCTTGACTGCATCCGAATTGATAGGCTTTGGCCAAACTTCTCCATCCATTTCGGCAAGTATGAGCGCTCCTCCTATTAGTACCCTGCGAACCATGTAGGGCCCTTGCCAATTGGGCAAAAACTTTCCTTTGGCTTCATCTTGGTGTGGGAAGATTCGTTTCAACACCAGCTGCCCCGGTGTGAACTGCCTAGGTTTGACACTTTTGTTGAAAGCTTTGGACATTATGTTCTGATAAAGTTGACCATGACATACTGCATTCGTTCTTTTTCCGTCGATAAGAGCCAATTGTTCATAGTGACTCCTTATCCATTTTGCATCACTAAGTTCTGCTTCTTATATAATTTTTAAAGAAGGAATCTCGACATCGGCGGGAATGACAGCTTCAGTACCGTAAACCAACATGTAGGGAGTTTCTCCGGTTGATGTGATTGTGGTACGATATCCTAATAAGGAAAATGATAATATCTCGTGCCATTGCTTGTGGTTGTCTACCATTTTCCTCAAAATTTTCTTGATATTCTTGTTCGCGGCCTCCACGGCTCCGTTCATTTGAGGCCTGTATGCTGTAGAATTCTTATGCTTGATCTTGAAGGTTTCACAGATAGCTTTCATTAAATCGCTATTGAGGTTGGCGGCATTGTCGGTAGTGATGGATTCTGGCACCTCGAATCGGCAAACAATACGATCCCTGACGAAATCTGTGACGACTTTCTTGGTTACACCCTTGTAAGATGCAGCCTCAACCCATTTTGTGAAGTAGTCTATGGACACTAATATGAACCTGTGCCTGTTTGAAGCGGCGAGCTCAATCGGACCGATGACATCCATTTCCCAAGCGGCGAAATGCCAAGGTGCACTTGTTGCATTGAGTTCATTTGGTGGTGGCCATATCATATCTGCATGTACCTGACACTGGTGACACTTTTGGACATACCTGATGCAATCTGTTTCCATAGTCATCCAAAAGTATCATGCTCTTAATATCTTCTTGGCTAGAATGAAACCATTCATGTGTGGCCCGCAGGTTCCAGCATGTATTTCCTCGAGCAGTCTGGAAGCTTCTTTGGCGTCAACACACCATAATAACCCTAGGTCTGGAGTTCTTCTATATAGAATTCCTCCATTTTGTAAGAAATGATTGGACAATCTCCGGAACGTGCATTTCTGAGTACGATTTGCATGCTCCGGGTATTCTCCTTTTGCCAAGTATTCCTTGATATCATGGTACCATGGATTCTCGTTTGTTTCTTCTTCAACATGAGCACAATAAGCCGGCTTACCATGGATCTTTACTGGAATGGGATCGATGAAATTCATGTCCGGATGCTGTATCATGGAAGACAAAGTAGCAAGTGCGTATGCGAACTCGTTCTGGATTCTCGGAACATGTTTGAATTCTATCTTCGTGAACCTTTTCATCAACTCTTGCACATGATATAGATATGGTAGTATCTTAGTATTCTTTGTAGCCCATTCTCCTTGAACCTAATGTTCCAGAAGATCTGAATCACCAATTACCAGCAACTCTTGTATATTCATGTCGATGGCCAAATTGAGCCGCATATGCAAGCCTCATATTCTGGAATATTGCTGGTGAATGGAAACTTGAGCTTCGCGGATACCAGATGTCACACCTCCTTTTTTACACACCTACCCCGAAGGATAATGTATAAGGGAGTTTTTCCATTTAAAGTGACATTATTCGAAATGGAATTATTTATTTATTATTATTTTTAGAGTCGCCACTTGGGAAAGGATTGGCTTTTTGTGTCCCAAGACACCGATTTAATTTAAATCCCAAATCGAGGAAAAATTCGACTTCCCAATTGGAGTCTGCGAACCAGAAATTCTGAATAAGGAATTCTGTTGACCCGAGGGAAGGTGTTAGGCACCCCCGAATCCCGTGGTTCTAGCACGGTCGCTTAAATTATTATAAATGGCTAAAATCTAGTTTTATACATGTTCAATCCTATGGTGCAATTTTTAAAATTATTTACCGTTTTTAATTTATTTTTACGAAAATGAACGCCGTTTAAGAGCGTGTTTTCAGATCACGTCACATGAAATGCACCCGGATCCTCAACACCTCTTATTCAACGTTTTAGGAGTTGGATTTGGGCCGCATGAAATGCACACCCGACTTTAGGAAGGTAAACTTATTTAAAGCGCGCCTAAAACAAATACGCGTCATTTTAACTTTGTGGGAAGCCATGAAAATTCACTAAATGGCGCACCCAATTTCTAAAATATATTGTATTTAATGAGGGCCCCGCAGTTTATATGCTTTGCTTGGGCGAGGCTCGTCTCATTTAATTATTATATATTTTTTTTTAAGGTCAATCTAAATCGAACTAGATTCTCTATTTGCATTGTGGTCTCTAAAGGGCTTGGCAATATGAAATTCGGGTTTCAAGTTCAAGTCCGGGTTCAAATAAAAGGATAAAACCTTTTAATTTAAAACCGCTACCTAACTTGAAAACCTAAATTTATGTTGTAAATTGAATAACCATATTCCTAATGTGAAATTTGGGCCCAGGACTGTACAGTGATTGAGGAATTTGGCCCATGAAAGGGAGACGTATGACTGTGTCTCAAGCTTTGGTTTTCAGCAGGATACTTGGGCCCTGATTTGTTCCCCAAAGGGCTGGACAGTTCACACTAGGGACAAGCCCACCAGTATTTGGGTTAATGGGCTCAAATTTGGATAAATTAAGCAGCTAATTTTTTAAGGCCCATTCCTCGTCTAATTTATGTCAGTTACTCTACTAAGCTAATTACATTGAAGCTTTAATCTCAACTATGTTCAGGGAGCGTTTATCAAGCCTTGATCAAACACAAATGAGGCTATACGCTGATTTTCACAATCAGTGTTGTTTTAGTTTACGCAAAGCATTATCACAACGTATCAAACTAAGCTACGCTAAGGGTACTACTTTGGGGTACATCAATTCAATTTCAAATCTAACAATCCCACATCGTCCAAAGTCCAAATTATTACAACTTGAATCTATATTACATCAGGCAGTGTTCACATTTAAATACATATCTTTAACTATCAAGATACAATAAACATTGTGATGCAGAGAAGACGAATATGCTGAGCTCATTTCTATTTCAACAACTATATCAAGACAGTTTTGAGGTGTGTACTTGAAATATGAAACAACAAAAGAGAAGAGAGGGAGGTCAGCAACGTATCAGCAGCAATGGTAGACTTAAATCAGTAGAGATCAACTTGTAAACACCCAGGGGATTTATTATGAACAGAGGTGATTTCAAACCCAGAATTACACACAGATAACTTGAAATCTAACCCCCCAAAACTGATTTCTAAACTTCAGCAAACATGAACAAATCAAAACACTCGTTCAAGCCTCTAAACTTATCAAAAATGAACTAGAATTCAGAACTATATAATGCAAAAAACTTAGAAATGGAATCTGGAAATTAACTAGCTGGGAAAACTTTAGGAAAAAAAAAAAAACTTTTAGAAGATACTCTGAACTTTTCAAGGAATTTTCCCAAGGGTCTAAAACCTTGACTGCACAAGGCAATGTAGGNCTTGCTGCACAAGGCAATGTAGGTGCCTTTTATAGGCAAAACCTAAAGCTACCTTCAGGTTTTAGTTTTCTTTTTAGTCCCTCTCTTATTTAGCTTTCAGTCCCTCACTTTTAAGACTTATTACCCAAGCAACAACACTTATTTTATTAAAAACTACACTAAAGTCTATTCTAGAAGGTCCTATACCCATTACAATTCCTACACTACCCTTCCCTTACCTTTACAATTACTACTCCTAATAAAACTACCCTTTCCTATGCCCAAATTACCCTTCTACTAGTCTGAAATTACCAAACTATACTAAAACTATCAGCTATAACCAAATCAATAAGCCTACCAGAATATTAAATTAATTATATCAATCAGAAAATGCTAACTCAAATAAACAGAATTTAGAACACCAATATTAAACAAACAATTACTAATATTTAGATTAAAGTTTAATTACGAACTAAATTAATTACTAACACTAATCAACTGCTAAACAAATCAAGGATAAAAAACTTTAAGGAAAATCAGAGTAAACTAAAGGAACAAAGAGAAATATAAATCTGAATAAAAATAAAAATAATAGAACAAACAGTAAAGAAAAAAGAAAAAGGAAAAACTTACTGTTTAGAGGCGGCTAAGCTTGACTTGATCCCGAACACGCGAATCATTTTAAAGATTCTTGACCCGTAATATACCTAATCAGGTGTCTTAAACAAGGAGACACCTGGTTAAGGATATTAGGGTCGAGAACCTTAAAAAATTTAAACTAGGGTTTCATTTTTAGATTTAAAATTCGAATATTTCGGTTAGGTTTTGAAGGTTATCGTTTGGAGATTTGGAATGAGGAGGGTGAGGGGAGTGTATGGTGTTAATTTGGTTGAGTTTGGAAAAAGTAGGGTTTTGGCCGAATTTTAGATTAAAAATCCGAGGAGTTTGGTTAGGAGTTAGAGGATGCTATCATGGGGGTTGGAAAGAGGGGAGGAAGGCGAGTCCGTGGTGTATTTTTGGGGTCAATTGGAGCTTCGCCGCCGCCGGCGGCGATTTCCGGCCGGCGGCGAGCGGCGGCGGAAGGTGGTAAGGGGGCGGAGATACGGCGGGGCTGGTGGGGGTGACGATTTCCGGTGGGGAAGGGAGTGGGGTGTAAGAGAGATGAATGAGGGGGTAAGGGGGGGGGGTTCCGACATTTTTATACCCTAAACCTCGTTAGTTCCGGACCGCTGGATCAAAATAGATCAACGGTTGAGATTAATACCATCTAAACTACGTCGTTTGGGGTTTGGGGGTGCTGGACCGGGTGAGACTGGACCAGGTTTGGACGGGTTGGGTGCCAGGTCCGTTTGGGCTCAGCTATTTGGGCCCAATTCTTGGGCAGCCCTCTTCACTTTCTTGTGTATCATATATTTTGTATTTTTGTATTTATTTTATTTTTTTCTTTTTTTTTTTGATTTTATAAAAAAAAAATGCTAAAACAAACAAAGACTCAATTAAACTATTTAAACTCCTAAAATTATTTAAAACTCTATTTAGAAATAAACGCAACAATTAATGATTAAAAGTGCAAGAGACTATTTTTTGCAATTTTTCTTTTAAACTTTATTCTAAATCTAATTAATACCTAATTAATACTAAAATTGTGAAATTAAATCCCTAAATGCACGTGTATATTTTTCTGTATTTTCATATGAAAGATGCAACCAATTAACACGAAAATTCAACAAAAAATTCACAAAAATTGTAAAATAATAAAGAAGTCAATTATTTGAAACTTTTGGAATTAATTTGCTTTGGGCAGAAATCACGTGCTCACACCAGATAATGTTGACCTGTCTCTGACACCAAAACTGCTCCAATACCTACTCTTTTGAAATTTGCAGCCCGTCGAAGAACATTCTCCAACCATCGTAGGCTTCGATAATATCTTCTCCTACAAACGACACTTCTTCATCGGGGAAATACATTTTCAATGGTTTGTATTCTCCTCCTACATGATTCTCTACGAGGTGATCTGCTAACGCCTGTCCCTTGACCACCTTCTGAGTCACATAGACGATATCAAACTCACTCAACAATATCTGCAATTTTGCTAGTTTCCTTGTAGGCATTGGTTTCTGAAAGATGTATTTCAGGGGATCCATCCTTGATATGAGATATGTAGTATAGGCACATAAGTAGTGCCTCAACTTCTGAGCTATCCATGTCAGAGCACAGCAAGTGCGTTCCAGCAGCGAATACCGTGCTTCGTAGGGTGTGAACTTCTTACTCAAGTAATATATGGCCTATTCTTTTCTTCCCGTCTCGTCATGTTGTCCCAAAACACAACCGAAAGCTCTATCTAGTACAGACAAATAGAGTAGCAAAGGCATACCCGATTTTGGCGGGACTAAGACTGGTGGTGTGAATAGGTATTCCTTGATTCTGTCGAAAGCTTTCTGACATTCTTCAGTCTATTTTGTTGCAGCATCTTTCTTCAGCATTTTGGAAATTGGCTCACAAATCACGGTCGATTGTGCTATGAATCTGCTGATGTAATTGAGACGTCCCAAGTAGCTCATCACATCTTTCTTGCTCTTCGGAGGTGGAAAATCTTGTATGGTTTTGACCTTTGAAGGGTCCAATTTAATCCCCCGGCGACTGACGATGAAACCTAGCAACTTTCTAGTAGGGACTCCGAAGGCACACTTTGCAGGATTCAGTTTCAGATTGTACCTTCGAAGCCGGTTAAAGAATTTCCTTAAATCTTCTATATGATCTGCGCTTCTTCTGGATTTGATGATGACGTCATCCACGTACACCTCTATTTCTTTGTGAATCATGTCATGGAAAATGGTCGTCACGGCTCTCATATAAGTGGCTCCAGCATTCTTCAAGCCAAACAACATCATTTTATAACATTACATTCCCCATGGAGGGATAAAGGCTGTTTTCTCGGCATCTTCCTCATCCATCCTGATATGATGGTATCCCGCGAAGCAATCCACAAAGGATTGGAGTTCATGCTTGGCACAGTTGCCGATTAGTATGTGTACATTGGGTAACGGGAAATCATCTTTGGGACTTGCTTTGTTTAAATCTCAATAGTCGACACATACTCTGACCTTCCCATCCTTCTTCAGAACTAGCACGATGTTGGCCAACCAAGTAGGGTATTCAACCACTTTGAGAACCTTATCTTTTATTTGCTTGGTGACTTCCTCCTTGATTTTCAGACTAATATCAGGTTTGAACATTCTGAGTTTCTGTTTCATAGGCGGACACAACAGATTGGTGGGTAGTTTATGAGCCACTATGGATGTGCTCAAACCAATCATATCATCATAAGACCATGCAAAAATGTCCTCATACTCCTTCAGGAAATAGGTGTATTCTTCTTTTTCTGATGGTGACAAATGGATACTTATGCGGGTTTCTTTGGCTGTTTCGAAATCTCCCAAGTTGACTATCTCAGTTTCATCCAGGTTGGACTTAGGCTTATTCTCAAAATTCTCAACTTCTCTAACAATTTCCTCAGGTATCACATCCTCTTCATCCATCTCTTCCGAGTCACTATCCTTATGTTGTGTTGTCTCATTACATATCACAGTCGTTGGTTCATTAAGATAAGTAATAATAATACCAGGAACTCGATGAGCCCAGGATGGTGCAACAGTCCAATTCTTGAGAACAACTCCCTTCTCCATAGTCTGAATGGTGAGGTCTTCTTCCTCCTCCTCCTCAACTATTGCATTGCAGTCCCTGTATTCGTCATCCAGAAATAGATTCCTTAGGCCAGCTAAAGCCTCATCTTCTTCAGATCCCCATATCACGTCAGTCTGTTGAAATGTCTGATGTAGATGCGGTATGGGCTGTCCAAGAGGGTAATAGGGACCACACCATGGCGACAACCAATTATCGTACTCCTGCCAGGTGTACTGATATCCAAGTCCAAAGGTGGTACCGTGACGTTTTGGTTGTATCGGCTTAGTGATACCTTGGAGATTCTTGCCGAGACCCTTACCGGGTTCATACCCTGTCCATAACAGTATGCTTTCGATCTTATTACTCCACCACTTGTCTTTCTCTATTGCATTGACACGCTTGATGCGATGGTACATTTCTCCACCCAGCCTCCTTCTATTCTCGACAACGGGAACAGTTTGATTGGTATAAATAGGATTACTTGAGTCTCCATGAATGATCACCTCTTGATGATTCCATTCGAACTTCACGACCTGGTGTAGCGTAGAAGCTACGAGTCCAGCAGCATGTATCCAAGGTTGTCCCAACAAAAGATTGTACGTAGCAGATATGTCCAATACTTGCTACTCAACATCAAACCAAATCGGGCCCATTTGCAAACAAAGGTTGATTTCTCCAATTGTGGCCCTTTGAGACCCATCAAATGCTTTCACATTCATACTCCCTACTCGTATCTCATGGAAATCTTTACCCAACCTTTTCAAAGTAGTCTACGGAAATGTTGAGGCTCGAACCCCCATCTATTAGGACTCTAGCGATGAATATATCTTCAATTGTACTGTGATGTGCAGTGCTCTGTTGTGACTCAGTCCTTCGGGTGGTAGTTCATCTTCGTGAAAGGTGATCTTGTGGCTCTCCAATACTTGCCCTACCATGTTGTCCATCTCTCCACTGGTGATGTTGTTGGGCACGTAAGCTTCGTTCAATACCTTCATTAGCGCATTCCTATGCATCTCATAATTCTGTAGCAGCGACAGAATGGAAATCTGAGCAGGGGTTTTGTTCAAATGATCCACTATAGAGTACTCCATCGCTTGCACCTTTCTCCAAAGATCATCTGGGCCAGTTTTAATGATAGGTTGTTTGGGAGCGGCTTCTTTACTTGTTCTTCCCAAATGCTCAGGTGTGTAAACCCTACCGGTCCTGGTCATGCCTTGTGCGACACCTGTCTCTTCCATCTTCCCTTTTCCTTTTCTTCTCACCTCTGCAACATAGTCCCATGGTATAGAATTGGAGTTAAAGGACGGTGTGGGTGCTACCGTCACAGTGAAGGGTGTGGTCACTTCCACCTCAAACGGAGCTGGTGCGGCTGAGGGCGTTGTTGTTTTAACCTCAAACGGAGTTGGCGTGGCTATTTCAACCTCAATTGGTGACTGAATTTGCACTATGATGGGTGTGAGAGTGACTGGGGGTACTTTGGTTTCATCCCCTTCACGAATGAGTCCAATTGATCCTTCCGGATCCCATTCTTCATCAATTTCGATCACATTTACCCCCTCGCCCCTATGACCCGGGAGAGGATTATTGCGGACATTAGGTGCAGCCTCTTTTGCTTGTATAACCTTGGTGTCAATTAGCGTCTGGATCTTATCCTTCAAAGTGTGACATTCATCAATAGTGTGTCTCTTCATGCCCGAGTGATATGCACATGTATTGTTCGGATTAACCCATTGGGAAGAGTTCTCCATAGCAACAGCGGGAATGAGAGTGACATAACTGGCAGCCTTCAGTCTTTCATAGAGCTGATCAATGGGTTCAACAATAGGAGTGTATTGTCTGGGTGGTCTACGATCAAAATTTGGTTTGGGTTTCTAGTAGTTTTGGTGGGCTGGTGGCGGTGAGTGGTAATATACAGGCTGTGTGTTATAAGTATGGTAGGTGGTGTCGGGTTGTTGGTATCTGGGAGGTGAAGGCTGATATGTGGGTGGTGGGGTTTGGTATGTGAGAGGAGATTTTGGTCCTTGGGCAACCATCACGACTCCTACTTCTTTCTTTTTGGATATACCCCCTGACTGCAAAGCTTTGTTCGTAGCTTGTAATGCCTCAAAATTAGTTACCATTTCGCCCTTGATTCCTTCTTCAATCCTTTCCCCCAATTTAATGATGTTAGAGAACTTGTGATTCTCAATAACCATTAACCTCTCATAGTATTGTGGATCCTGGGCCTGGACGAAGAACTTGTTCATTTGTTCTTCTTCCAATGCTGGCCACACTTTCGCAGCTTTCGATCTCCATCGAGTAGCATACTCGCAAAAAGTCTCTGTTGGCTTTTTCTTGAGATTCTGGATATAGAAGACATCTGGTGCATTCTATATTAAACCTGAATCGATCCATGAAATCCGATGCCATGCTCACCCAATTAACCCATTTCTTTGGATTTTGACTGATGTACCAAGATAGGGCGTCTCCAGTGGGGCTCCTCATGAATAATTTTATATGAATCCTTTCATCCTTTCCTACTCCTACAAGCTTGTCACAGTATGTCCTTAGATGCACCTTTGGGTCACCTATTCCGTCAAACATCTCGAATTTAGGAGGTTTGTAACCCTCTGGCAATTCTACGTCCAGCTGAATGCACAAATCCTCATAGTTCAATCCCTCAATGCCTTTACCCCCTTCGACACCTTGGACTCGACTTATGAGTTTCTTAAGTTCCTCTGCCATGTTCTTGATGAGCAGGTCCTTCTCGGCGGATTCGGGTATGTATAAGGTTTGTTGAGGAGTGTGGGGTAAGGTTTTCATATATATAGGGTTGCTTTGATGGACTCCAGGGATTTGGGTGTAGTGGTGGTCGTTGGTTGAGTTTTGAGGATCGGGGATAGGTTGTGGTGCGTTCTAAGGAGTGTGACAGGTAGTGGTTTGGGGATACTGGGTTGGCTGATAGTGATGTTGTGGGGGAGTCGGTACTGGTGGAGGATTGGGATTTTGAGGCGGTGTGGCATATTGGTGAGGTGCGGGAGGATTTTGTGGATGATGATTTGGGGTATTTTGGGGAGGTGCTGGGTTTTTGGTGTTTTGTTGGTTGATGTCGGGGACGTTCAGGGTGAGGGAGAGGTTTACCAAGTTCTGGACCTACTCAAGTTCCCCTTGTAGTTCCAATATCTTTTGTTCCAACCGCAAAACCAAGTCATTCAGTGCTGGAGTGCTTCGACCATCTAAAGTTTCGACATTCTCTTCATGTGTAGCGTTGTCTTTCCTGATATTGCTTGTATCTTCCATTTTGGCCTTTCCTTTGCTTTTAGGATCGTTCGGAGGAGGAGGAGGTGGAGGACCTCTTGATCTGGTATGGTATGCTGATGATTCCAGAATGCATTAACCAACCTTAGGGGATGGGAATAAACAAATCAAGAAAAGAAAAAAAGGTAAGCAAGTCAGTAAGGAGTATTAAAAGGTTGTTTGCGGTATTTAAACACATATTGCGGAATTATAAATTCGCGTCCTAATTTAGGGACCTCATTGTGCCCGAGGTAGGCCTAAGCGACATATAGATTTAGAGAAAAATTGATGCCAATAACTGCGTCATTTCATTAGTATGAAAATAAGCTGAATCTCTACTAAAACGACAATAATGATAAAGAGCCACTAATGGCATGTGCATTATTACAACCAAAGCCTAAAACAAGTCTAGAAAGCAAGTAAAACATAATCTCTAATCTATTTGGTCCTAGAAGGACCTTCTCCATGCTTGGCCTTCTTTACTCCATCCATCAAGTTCCCCAGGTTGCGCATGTCCAGCAGCAGATACGCCCTCTCTAGGAGACCTCCTTCATTTCCGTCCATGTTTTGACAGCCCGTAACCTATTTCTCATCTTCCCTTCCAGCTCCATCAATCCCTGCTCTAAATACTCTAACCTCTCTGTTTATTTGGTAGCGATTTCTCTCCATTCATTGATTGCTTCCATGTCTGCTTTATGCTGTTCCAAATGTCTGGCCTCATATTCAAAAAACCTTTTACGTAACCTCCTATATTTAACTTGGGCCTCGGCACCATCGTCTATGACCCTATTTCCCAAATCAATCACTAGCTTGACTTCTCCTGCTATGTCATCGACTAACCATGACGGATAAAAGTGCACATGACCAGCATGGTATTGATACCCAATTTTTCCCTATGTATATTTTAATATGCAAATTACCTTCCAAATGGCATATGTATGCATATATAAGCATATCCGAGTGTTTCCTTATTTTTTCCTAATTTTAAAGGATTTTTAAGTCAATTTATTCCCCTATTTTATCCATAAAAAATCGAATAACTGCTTCTAAAATTATTACTTTGGTAATTCCTTCTTTGAAAGTTTATATTTATGCTAAGATGTATCTAAGGTAATTTTTGCATAGTTTTACAAAATTATTTAGTATTTTTTAAGGCTAAATTGTATAATTGTAATATTAGCCCCTTTTTAGATTTAATTGTGTTTTATATTCATAAAATTAGGTCTGGTATTTTTAAATAATTAATCATGTAATATAAATCATTTTAGTACCATTAATTTATTTCCAGAAATTATTTTTATTATTTTTTATAAATCAAATAGGAAAATTGGCTATTTAAATGTTAGCCCCATCTTATTTCGATTATAGCCTAAATTGGACCCCAATTTGAATCCCAATTCCCTGGCCCAATTCCTACTCATACCCGACTCCAACCCAATTAAACTGACCCATACCCGGATCCCCACTTACCCGTTTTAATCCCAGCCGTTGATCATTCAGATCAACGGCCCATAACCTTCCTTACCTAAATTAATTCTAAACTACCCCCTAAACCCTATGGATGGTCAGCTCAGAGAGCTTCTCTCTAGGCGATTTTGGTGATCACCGGCGATTTGGCAATTATGGCCAATCTGGCCGCGCGGCCAGCCACCAACTATGGCTGGTCAGCCCCCACAACCATCCCCCATCGATTCCCAGCCTCAAACACAATCAAAAACACCTTTAGATTACTCAAGTTTACTTAAGCCTAGTACCATGAATGCGCCCATGCAAGTAAACAAGGTTGCGCAAGTTACAGTTGATCCAATTCCAATGAGGCGACCTTCGTTTGTTAATGGGCAGCCATTAATTAAGTTCACAAAAGCAGAAGTTGATCGCATGAACATAATTGAAGGATTGCAATATGCTGTGGTTGGAAAATTTGCAAATGGGTGGCCTGAGTTGCAAGAAATACGCCGCATTGTTCCATCTCAATATGGAATAAAGGGAGAATGCAGCATTGGACTTCTTCGAGATAGGCATGTTCTTATTAGAATGACATTATGGTAGGATTACGTGGAGTTTGTATCAAAAGGTGCATAGTATGTTAAGGATAAATATGGCAGTGAATATCAACTACGTCCTCTAATATATGATGCAAAATTTAGGGCTGGAGAAGAGACTCCAATGGCCATGGCATGGATCTCCTTCCCAGGCTTATTACCTACGTACTTTGTAAAGGAAGTGTTGTTCTCAATTGCATCAGCTGTGGGGAAACCAATCCATCTTGACTTGGCTACGATAAACAAGAGTAGGCCTAGCTGTGCAAGGGTGAAGGTACTTGTGGATTTATTAGCTGATCATCCTAAGAAATTGAGAATGGATATTAACAATGAAATTACTGGAGAAACAAGGATTGAATGGGTGAATATTAAATATGACATGATGTCTAAATATTGTAAGGAGTGTAGGCTACAAGGCCATGAGATGTTTGAATGTTGGCGTTTACATCCTGAGCTGTTACCTCATGATCAAGGCAAGCAAGTTGCAGAAAATAACAAGGAGATTAATAAGGATCAGCAGATGAAGCAGCCTTTAATGATCCTATCGAGTGGGAAAGTTGTTGGGAATTTTAATGTAGCTGGTGAACAATGGAAGGAAGTTAGGGATAATCGTGTCAAAAATGGTGCTAAGAATTCTGAAGCTCAAGGTCAGGTAGGGAAAGAAATTGTCCCAGTAGCTAATGCTAATGTTCAACAAGTTCAAAGGGAAAAGCAAGTTCAAGTATCTAACAAGTTTGCAGCTTTGGAAAATATTGAGGAAGGGAATGACCAAAATAAGCAATTGGTTATTGTTGATGAAGTTCAGGAAGTGTTACAGGTGGAGAATAACTCACCTAACAAGGAATGGAATGCAGGTCAAGGTAGTAGAAGTCCTAAAAAAGCTTCTCCTAATGGAAATAGGAAAGGTTTGAATCCTGCTGCTCCTACTTTTAATCCTACATTTATGGGGAGTGAGGTAGTAAAGCATGGTGGAGCTGATAATCCCAATGGAAGAGGGAATGGAGAACCAGCTAACAAGGAATATACTTCACAATGGGTTCATAGAACATTTGCTGGCAATATAGTAACTACTAACACATCCTTCCAGGAGGTTCCATCTCAAAACACAAGGGTGGAAAATTTTTTGGCAAAGAAAAATAATACTATGACAGATGAGGAAGCAGATACAGGTGCAGAAATTGTTGCAGCAAAGGAGAAGGTCAAGTGGACAGGCGATAAGCTTTGGATCAATCAAATTGAAGAAGATCCAGATGAAGGGATCATTCCTGATGGTATGGTCGCAGAAAGAGACTCTGATGTTGAAATTGGAGAAGAAGAACAAAGTGTAAATGGTGAGGAAAATACTAGCAAAGAGGGGGATCAAGTAAGCAAAGTGCAGGAAAATTCAATGCCTATTGATGAGAACAAAGAAACAAATGGGGATGCAGATCAGGTGAATGATGAAGCAGGAATTACTATGACTGATCCTAATTATGTTGCAGCGAATCCTAAGGATGTCAATGCGAATATGGGAGATCCAGGTGGAGCTGGGAATGGTATAAGTGGTCATGAAGAGATTAACAAAGATATGAGGGAGAGTGCTACAGCTGGGAACAAACAGAGGCCAAAAGAGCACAGCACTGTTCCATTGGAGATTAGTCAGAACAAATTGCAGCAACATGGGGACAAATCTATTGTTGATGGAGATCATATCAATGAAGTTGGGATAGATTTGATACAAGACCAAGTAGCAGGTGAGCAGGTTGAAATTTCTGGAAAGGATATGGATGAGGAATCTACTGCTCAAAATTTCAGAAATATTGCAAGACAAGGTGACCTATCTCCCAGGCATATGGACAAGGTAAAATCAGTTTCTAAGGGCAGGAAAAAGGCTATGAAGGACCAAAATAAGGAAACATCAATTGTTCCTTCAACTGGGGTTCAAACAAGGAGGACACTATCAAAGCCAACTAATCTTTAATGGATGGTTTAATATGGAATATTAGGTCAGTCAAGACCATGCAAGCTTTTGAGATATTAATTACAATGAATAGGCAGTATCACTTTGAGTTTATAGGGCTCATGGAACCAAAGCAACAAGCTAGGAAACTGGAGAGATACAGAAGAAGGATTGGATTTGCACAAGCCATTGCTAATGTTTCCAACAAAATATGGGTGTTCATAGATGAGGTATTTGATGTTACTATCATCTATGATATGGTTCAACAGTTGACACTAAGGTTAGTGCATACTGAAACTCATGTGGAATTGATCTTAACACTAGTGTATGCAAAGTGTGACCCCATAGAGAGAATTGAATTATGGGATTCCTTATACTATTTAGGAAGAGACATGGCTGTCCCTTGGCTTGTTGAGGGGGACTTTAATGTTATATGGGATGAAGAAGAGAAGTTTGGAGGATTACCAGTTTCAATAAATGACATTGATGACTTTAGACACTGCATAAATACATGTAATCTAACAGATTTGGGATTCAAAGGCAGTATTTGTACATGGTGGAATGGGAGAGCTGATGAAGAATGCATTTTTAAGAGACTTGATCGATGCTTGGACAACATGGAATTTCAGCAAACTTTCCCTGATTTGGAAGTCTCTCATCTTCCTAAAATAGGGTCAAATCACTGCCCATTAATGCTGAAATATGACATTGAAGCTGCACCAGTGAAGAAAGCTTTTAGGTTCCTAAATTTTTGGACCAAGCATGAATCCTTTAAGGAAGTTGTAAAAGAAAACTGGCATGCAGATTTTTATGCCAACCCTTTTGTGTTATTTAACCACAAGCTGAAGAAAGCATTATCTGTGTGGAGCAAGGCTACTTTTGGAGATATATTTCAAAAAATAGCAAGTCTAGAAGAGGTGGTCTTGGTCCATGAAGCTCGGTTTGAAGCATTCCCTACTCAAGACAATAGAGAGAGATTACAAAAGGTGCAGGCAGACATGATCAAATATCTAGCAATTGAAGAGGAGTTTTGGAAGCAAAAGGCAGGGATGCAGTGGTTTAAGGAAGGTGATAGAAACACAAAAGTTTTCCATGCACATGTCAATGGTAGAAGGAAGAAGTTGCAACTCAAAAGAATACAAGATAGTTCAGGTGTGTGGATTGAACAAGAAGAAGATATAGCAGAAGAGGCAGTGAATTTCTTCAAGGACCAATTCACTGAAAACTCTACTCCATCAGAATTCCATATTCTTGATCATATTCCTACGTTGATAGATGATGAGCAGAATGCAGAATTAATGAGACAGCCAACTAAAGAAGAGGTGAAAGCAGCAATCCTTGGCTTGAATAGTGAGAGTGCAGGTGGACCAGATGGCTTTACAAGCAGTTTTTATCACTCTTGTTGGGACATCATTTGAGATGACATATATGATATGGTTCGAGCTTTCTATAATGGTTAGGAACTGCCCAAATATATCACTCACACCAATTTGGTTTTAATACCAAAGAAGAAGGAGGTGGCAACTTTCTCAGACTTGAGGCCCATAATCCTTAGCAACTTCTCAAGCAAGATTATCTCAAGGGTTATTCATGAAAGGTTAGTTGAGTTTCTTCCTAAAATTATTTCTGAGGGGCAGGCTGGATTTGTAAAGGGAAGGAGCATTGTTGAGAATGTACTATTGACACAGGAAATCATAACTGACATTAGATTGAGAACTAAGGCAGGGCCAAATGTAGTCATTAAGCTTGACATGACTAAGGCATATGATAGGCTCTCCTGGTTATTCCTAACAAAGGTGTTGAGGAAGATAGGATTTGGTGAGAGATTCATAGGGATGGTGTTTGGAATTGTATCAAACAATTGGTATTCTGTTCTTATAAATGGCCAACCTTATTGTTTTTTCAAGTCGACTAGGGGTGTTAAGAAAGGGGACCCTTTATCTCCAACATTATACATCTTGGCTGCTGAAGCTCTTTCTAGAGGTTTGAATTCTTTGCACTTGAATCTATATTTTTGTGGATATGGCCTGCCTAAGTGGAGTCCTAAAATAAATCATTTGGCATACGCGGATGACACCATCATTTTTTCTTCATCTGATGCTACATCTTTAAGGTTAGTGATGGAAGTGTTGCATGCTTATGAAGTAGCTTCTGGTCAGTTAGTAAATAAGAGCAAATCTGCAGTGTATATGCATCACTTGGTAGACATGGAAGTGGTCAATAAGGTTGAAAGAATCACTGGAATTGGAAGAAAGGATTTTCCTTTTACATATCTTGGATGCCCTATATTTTACTCAAGAAGAAAGATGGATTACTATCAAGATATGATTTCTAAGGTTATGAACAAACTACAAGCTTGGAAAGGGAAGTTATTATTAATATGAGGCAGGGCAGTCTTGATCTCTAATGTATTGCAAAGTATGCCAATTCATCTACTTTCAGCTATCAATCCCCCACAAAATGTCATAAACAAGTTGCATAAGTTATTTGCTCAGTTTTTTGGAGCAGTGCCATAGGAGGAACTAGTAGGCATTGGGCATCATGGAATTCTTTGTGTATGCCTTGTGAAGAGGGGGGCATTGGTTTTAGATCATTGCACGATGTGTCAAAGGCTTTGTTTTGCAAATTATGGTGGAATTTTATAACTAAGCCAAGCCTATGGAGTGCATTCATGAGTCAAAAGTATTGCAAAAAATTGAATGTTGTGATTGTGCCTTGGAGAAAGGGATCTCACATTTGGAGAAAAATGTTGGAGTGTAGGGATGCCATTACATGGCACCCTAAGATGGGATCATCACTCTTTTGGTTTGATAACTGGACAGGCTTGGGAGCTCTTTACTTCTTAGTGCCTCCAGAATTTGGAATTGATGAATCTATTCACAATGTATATGATGTGGTGGAAAATGGTATGTGGAATGTGGAGAAAATTCATGAAGCACTGCCTGTGGAGTTTGCTATGCATGTGCTGGAAAGGATTAAACCACCAGTGATGGAAAATATGCTGGATGTACCCTACTGGATGCTAGAAACTCGTGGAAATTTCAGTGTAAAGTCTGCTTGGGAATATTTAAGGAGAAGGAATGATCCAAGAATTGCATACAAAATGATATGGGTGAAAGGATTACCATTCAAGATATCATTCTTCATGTGGAAAGTATGGAAAGCTAAGCTGCCCCTTGATGATTTTATGCGAAGGTTGGGTTATTGCATGCCTTCTAGGTGTTGGTGTTGCGTTGAACCAAAGGAAGAGTCATTGCCCCATTTGTTTTTCACATCTCATGCTGCAAAGATAGTATGGAAGTATTTCATATCTAGAGCTGGAATTAGAATAAAGGGGTTAACAATGCATCAGGCGATCATAAGGTGTTGGACTGCTGATGTTCTGCCTAGAATTAAGCCTATCATGCAAGCACTTCCATCATGCATAATTTGGGAGTTGTGGAAAAGGAGAAATAGCTACAAATATGGAGAAGCAGTCACAATCAACAGAGTAATATATCAGGTATCTTCTTCTATTCAAGCACTTGTTCGAGTAAGAAAGCCAGGTATTAATAATGTCCCTCATAAGTGGCACGAGTTATTAAAGATGCTGGAAAATTACACTCCTAGGCTAAAATATGCAAAGGCTATCTGGGAGATGCCTAGTGAGGGTTGGATAAAGGTGAATACTGATGGTGCTTCTAGGGGGAATCCGGGGAGAAGTTCAATTGGATTATGTGTGAGGAATGAGGCAGGAGATGTTGTATATGCACTTAGGAAGGAGATCAATGAGTCAACTAATACTGAAGCAGAAGCTACTGCAATCCTGGAAGCCTTAAGAATATGCTCTGACCACAACTATAGAAATGTATGGCTGCAAACTGATTCTTTGGTTTTGAAGAACATTGTTGAAGGTAGGTGGAAGCCTCCTTGGTGTATTGTGGAACATATAGAGGAGATATGGCAGCTTATGGGTAGAGGAAACTTCAAAGTATCACATATATACAGGGAAGGTAATAAATTGGCAGATCATCTTGCAAATTATGCCCTTGATGTTGGATATATGGAGGCTACAGATTTTTAGGGTCTTGACAGTATGAGCAGAAGGATGGTGAATGAGGATAAATTGCAATGTCCCCACATAAGAGTAAAGGTGGCAACGAACTAATGGGGTATGAGGGAGAAGGAGTAGAAAGGAGAACAGGAGGCTTTTCACATTATTGCCATGGTCAAATCCTAAGAGAGGAGAGCATGGTAACAGCTTTTTCTACTAACAAACTTTTCTTTTTTGCAGGTACCTATGGTAGGTCTTTTGCCTGTACCTTAATGAAAATCCATGTGGTGGTGTTAATGCATTGCATTCAATCCACAGGAGGGAAGTTAAGGTTGGGCAAGGACTTTGAAGCAAGGTCAAATCTTCTGATGCTTGGTTCTTCATTATCAGGCAGACTAGCAAATGCAATGCATGGAAATTATCAGATGGAGGACAGCATCTCATGTTCAAAGGGAGCATCACACCAAAGGCTACACATAGAGATTATTAGACTACTGGCATACATTGGCAAGAAATCATATTTGCAGCTCAATAGCAATCTGCATTTATGCAGTGGTGCAGCAACTGGGAATCTCAAAAAGCAAGCAGGAAAAAAGAAAAAAGTGCCCAGAATGTTTAATAGAAATGGGCACTGTCAGTGGCAATGTACCGGAGTTGGGAGGATACACATAAGGGTGGAATGGTATGAAAGAAAAATGATGATTACAAGTAGGAATATAGGAGAAAGGATGCCCAAAAAATTTAAGTGAATTGGGCAATATGGGAAAATGATTAGAGTAGTGTGGAGAAGCAAAAAGAATACACAAGTTCAGTTAGGGGAGTTAGGAGATTGGATGATGGAGCTATGGTCTACAGGGAGTCAGGTTGTAGAAGTAACAATAGGTAGAAGAAAGGGATTGAATAAGTCAAGGAGTAGGGCAAGAGAGTTATTCCAAGGGCAGGACCATGATCTCATGAGACTAAAGATGAATCTGAAGGAGTTTTTAACTAACCTTGTGTTCTTTTTTCCAGGAAAAGTTATTGTGATCATGCCATGCCTCCTATTCGACTTCTGTGGGTGGTATCAGCACTATGTGCTCAATTCCTTGAAGAAGGAAAAGAGGTATGCACAAGCATGATAAAGGATAGCTGGAATCTAAGGAAACACTGGCAGTTGAGCAACAATTGGAGCAGAACGATAGCCTACTTAAATTCAGTGCTGCAGTGGTCTAACAACTCGGATCTCAGTGTATTTGTAGAGGTCTATACTGGACAACATGAGATAATACAAGGAATAGAATGCACAAACATCACACTTGGGCATGGATATTTTCAGATGTTGCTCGACTTACAGCATAGTTCAGTAGAATGGAGCTCAAAAACGAAACAAACATGGGTAAAATATGACAACAGGAAACAGCAGAGTAAAAGGCAGATTAAAAACATTAAGAATCATCAATGTAATATCACCAGCATTGGAAGAAAAAGTGCATCAGATCTTAAATGGTCCTATCAAGGTGCATATGGTAGGATCAATATTCGGCAGATTATGAGAGATTACACAGGTATACAATACCAAGAAAGTTGGGCAGAAGGAAAAATTCAATTGCAAGGAGGTTACATGAGCAAAATCAGGACAGTGGCTACAAGACTAAGAGGCTATAGGTGCAATAAGACACAGTTATGCATTAATAAGCTACATGGGCTAGATTATATCGTCAATGAGCATATTAGTTCATATGTGATACCAAAGTTGAGTACCTTGCTCAATAATGGTAATAGGTACAATGCAATAGTCATAGTTTATCATTTACATTTTGCATGACCAACTGACAATATGTACTTTTTATTTTGTTTTTTATATATATAAAAATCTAGCCCTAGGCAATGCCTAGTGGATTGCTAAAAAAAAAGAAAAAACCCTACCATTTCCCACCATACGCCGCCTCTGAATTCCCCTCCTCTCTCCAATCCTCTATACAACAACATCGAACCCTAGCCGTTGCCACTTTAATCTACCCTAATCCATGGCTCCCCAGGATCACCTAAGACCTGTATCAGCCTCCCATGGCTTCTATGTGCTTGTTGCTGTGGTCTCATGACTAGATTCTGAAGAGGCTTGGTCCAGTCTTTGTTCGATGACTGTTCTCCGATCGTCTCTAACCCTTCTCCGGCCAGCCATGGCCACTCGAGTCAGACCTTTGACTCTGTTGTTTAGATCGATGGTTTTGAAGGCCTTTCTCGTCACTTGGGGTTCTTCTGAAACCCTAATCTCTAAGAACTCATCGACTCCTTTCAGGTTCACTTTAGATCCACGCTTGCTATGGGTTTTTAAATGCCTTCTCGAGGTTTCTTTAATTTTGCTTTCAAAAAAGACTCTTCATTTTTTTTCGATTAAGGTTTTCTTTCAAGTCCTTCTTTCCAAAATCTTTTTCTGGGTTTAGCATGATAAAAACCCTGATTTCTTTTGGGGTTTTTGAGGCTATTTGTTAGTGTTTGTTTGATTTACTTGTTTATCGTCTCCAGACTGGATTGGTGTTGAAAAACCTAATTTCTTTGGGTTCATTCGAGTTTCTGAGACTATTTTGCTAAATATTTGTCTGATTTACTTGATTATCATCTTTAGACTCGATTGATGTTGAAAACCCTAATTTATTTTTCGTCTATTCGAGTTTCTAAACTGCTTGTTCAACTTATTCGTTTATCATTTTTTATAGCTTGAATATTGTTAAAGAAAAACCTATGTCCTTTGAGTTGAAACTGCTCGACTTGATTTTCCTTTATTTCAGCATCTCTTTTCTTTATGTGATTCCTTTGATTCTGGGTTCCTGCTATCTTTGAAACTCGACTATGCTTTTTAGAAGGGTTTTCTCACTTGACCTTTTGCATGCTTCTGATACTCTATTTTTTTTACTACTGGTTCAATGAGACCTGACCAACTTGACTATCATGCTTCGAATATTTGCTACTGTTGCATGCAGTCTCTTTTGCCAATAGTTTGGCCTAGCATGCCTATTGTTTGTGTACTTTATTTATATGCTGAGGCCCCTTCTTTGATTGTTGCTCAATTTTAGGGGCTAATTTTCAAAAACTTCTCCTTTGTGAACTCTAAATTTCACTCGACTGTTAAAGTAATTGATCCCTTTCCTGATTATTGCCTTGTTGAATCTGTTTCCCAAAATAAGTATTTCGGTACTGGGACTCTATTGTGTACTTAATATTTTACTACTTCTTTTTATGGTAATAACCAATCTGCCTACAAACTGATTTTCTTTCCTTCTTTTAAACATGTTAGCCCCGTTAAACAAGTGATTCCTTAATTAAAGGGGAATCACTTGGTTGATTGATTCTGATTGCTGATTGCTTCCATAATTGCATTGAACTTTATTTACTGCCTTATTTCTCACATGTTTTCAAAACTATAAATACCCACCTTCGCTTTTTCCAAACACACGAACACAAGGCATAAAAACACTTGAGTTCAGACACACACTCCACTAAAATCTCTCTCTTTTCTCTGTTGCTATTTGTATTGCTGCCTTACCTAGCCAGCTGAAGGCCAAGGCCAGGCTCTGGGAAAATTGCTTATTTTCTCTGCATTTGCATCTTTACTGGTATGTTCTGATTAATCTTCTGCATCAACAACGACATGTTTCTTTACTGTTTCTTTCATCCTTGTTTGTCTCTTGTTTGTATTTAGCCAATTTCCATTATTAAGCATGCTGTAGCCTGCCTTTTCTGTTCTGAATTAATGCTTCTGTTAATTACTTATCATGGATTGTGAATCCTAAATCCCCATCCCCAATGTGTTTGGTATCTGTATTTGGTTTGGGGTATGACAGCATTGAACATTGCTGTGCATGGCCCAAACCTGATCCCCCTGGGATCATAACCTACATGTATCCTCTAATTGTTGTGTGTTCTGATTGGTTATAGGCATGCCATCACCTCCTATTGTTGTGCATGCCCAAACTGATCCCTGCCTAAGTACATAGGCTCCTTGCAATGGATTCCCAACCCCTGATCCCTTCGTATGAAGTTATTAACTTTGTGTTTTACTAATTACTATTTACCTATCACCCTTTACCCTTCTCTTTTATCCCCTCAGTTTTAAAACTCTATTCCTGCACTTTCACTCTCTTCTTAGACTTAAGTTCTGCCCCTCTTGTGTGAGCCTTGCCTTGGGACCCATGAGCTCCCTCCGAACTTGGACACATAAGGGCTGGTCCTTCCACACTGCACTTATCTCTATCTGGTTCTTCGAACCTGGGTGTAAGCACTGCCCGGGGTCCTTTGAGACTCTTAGGGAACTCTGACACGCCCAGGTCTGAGAAAGGCTTTGAAACATGGCATCTTAGGGCAGTTTATTCCATAGCTCAGGGAGGAACCAAGAATCAAGCTTCTTCTGGTTATATTTTTTTATATTTTTGATGTAATTCAGTATTTCTGGTTTGTAATAATTTGTAATAAACAGCGGGGACGGCTAGTGAAAAAGGGTTAGGAAATTATGCATGCTCAAGGGTAGAAAACATGCCTATAGGACTGCTTTTAATTCTACATGTTCAAACCATGTCTATTGGATCTTGCATGTTCAAGTTTATGTTCAGAGACCATGTCTATAGGACTTACTTTAAATCCGGCATGCGCAACTCCACATCTAGATAACCTGCCTATAGGAATTATCTAAAATTGTACACGTTCGTCATCATTTAGATATCATGTTTTAGGGTCTAATTGGTTATAATCTGGCACCATGTTCATAATGTTAAAATCAGTATAATGTATAGAAATCATGCCTATAGGAATTCTCAAGTAGAAATCCTGCCTGCTTCTATCATTCATTTAGATATCATGCCTATAGGGGTTAAAATCATTCATTTAGACATCATGTCTATAACGGTTTAAAATCAGCAATTAGATACCATGTTTATAAGGGTTTTAAATCAGTAATCCTAGATATCATGTTCAAAGGAATAAAAATCAGCAGTAGTGGATACCATCACCTGCAGAAAATGAAACTGGTCTAATTTAAGACCCGTCTTCTCCGAACCAGTTTTTAAGTAGCTTAATCTCTTCTTATCAACATGATTTAGCAAGCATGCCTATAGGAGCTTAAACCATTCGTTTTAAGTTTGTTACTACTTTGCCACATTCAGAATCAGCAATAGATACCATGTTCCTAAGAGCTCCCCTAAACACTTAGGCAAGCCTTAGGTAATAAAAATAAAACTGAATTCGCCTCTGTTAATTAGTAATTGCTATAACCAGCAGGTAGGCCTGATTCGTGTTTCCTAACTGAGTCATGTAATAGACCAGGTCTACTTCAACAATAATAATCTCCTTTCCTCAAATATTCTCTAGAGTCAGACCTTACTTGTTGTTTGAGTCATGCTATTTGATTACTTTATTTGAGGAGGTATATATGAGCCTTCATTGTTTATGTGCTTCCCCTTTAATGCACAGTCTTATATGTTTTATATGTCGCCTTAGATTTTTCACCTTTGAAACTCCAAGTCAGCCTAATATCCCTCCCTTTAGGAATAGTAGTCCTAAGTGCCTCCGGGACTGATAGGAATGGGGCGGGTAATAGCATGCAATAGTGGTCGAGATCAATCCGCGCTTTAGTACCTTAAACGGGGTGGGAAAGGGTAGATATGGATATATTGATCGGTGCGCTAATACCACGTGTAGCCCCTCTTTTGAGGAGTGATTATCGGGTATTGCATTGATGTGATCCATATTATAAATAAACCTAGGACCCCCCCCCCCTCCTTCCTTTCCTTTTCTTTAAAGCATTATGACTCCTTGTTTTAAAATCAGCCTTTTAATAATTGCTTTTTCAAACTTTGTTTACTTTCAAGCCGTTGTGTATTAAAATCCCCTTTTATTTGAGCCTTATCTGTTTATATGTTAATTGCACCAAATTCACAAAGAACTATCTGGCCGGGAACCACACTAGTGGATCTTGAGGGGTGCCTAACACCTTCCCCTTAGGATAATTTCAAGCCCTTACCCTATCTCTGGTTATCAAGCGAACATAGAAATAAACCTTGAAGGTGTCCTAATGCACCATAAATCATTAGGTGGCGACGCTTCAAAAATGCAAAACCCAATTCCCAAAAGGAATGAGTTGTCCCATACCCAAAATGTCATTAACCCGATTCTCCCGACGCGAGGAGGGATAAAAGGGGGCGCGACAGCTTTACAATGGTAATCCCTTACTCCCTCAACCAGTTTCAACAAGAATCTACCCAAATAGTTCAGCAACCCCATATACTACCTCCTATTGGCACATGCATGGCCTATCTCCAAGTCCACAACCTACATAGACCCATAACAATTTGCATGAAAGCTTAGGAGAATGACTTACCCGGATAGTTGATGGCATAGTGAGTGGCTTCCTTAATTCTTGAACATTGATGCAGGAATGGATGAGTAGAATTTATAGATCTTCTTCCTCTCTCTCTCTAAGATACTCTCTCTCTAAAACATCATTTTTTTGCCTTAAAAATGAGCCCTAATGGCTTTTAATCGAAATGGGGTCGGGTTATAAAAATATAAATAGACCCTCAGAACTCAACTCTGCAGTCGCAGAATGCACCTCACAACAGATATGCGGTCCGTATAAGGGACCGCGAAATCATCCTCCAAAGCTGGGCTGGTTGGGTCAGGTCTGCGGCAGGTCTGCGTTCCCTAGACCAGTTATGCGTCCACAAAATGGATCGCTGAATAACCCTCCAGAATTTCACATGTTGAATCTGCGATGGAAGTGCGGACCGCAAAACGGAAATGTGGTCGCATAATGGTCCGCAAAATGACCTTCAAAATTCAGCTTCTTCTGCTCAACTCTGCAATGAGTATGTGGCTCGCGGAATGGATCTGCGGTTGCGAAATTGATCGTATAATTGCCTCCTTCTGCAATTATTTCCACCAACTCCTCAATGCATTCTACAACGCAAAAATCCCGCACCATATAACCTTAATTTCCTTCGCAAAATTTTGCGAGGCCTTATAGTTTGTCTCTTGAATCAAGATTTCTTAAAGTGTAGTAAGATTGGAGCTCTTCCCTTTCTTTCAAAATTGATCTCCTCTCCTCAAAACATCATATGTTTCCTTCTAAAATAACCACCTAAGGCATTATATCAAAATAGAGTCGAATTAGGAAATTCTCAAAAATAACCCTCCAAGTAAAATCTGCGATTGCGGAATGAACCGCGAAAAGCTATGTGGTGCGTGAAATAGACCACGTAATTGTGCTCCATATTTGAGTTGGAACTGGACAGATACATGGCAAACCCACGGTCCATGAAACTATTCTGTAGTCTGCATATCTGACTACAAATTCTAATTAAAAAATTCCCATGTCGATTCAACTATTAATTCGCAGTCCGTAGAATGGCTATGTGGTCCCCATAACCCACCGCAAAACGACCCTCAATTTCTAGTTGCTCCTACCTCCATCCGCGATAATTATGTAGTCAGCGAAACCGATTTGCAGCCTGCATAACTGACCGCAGAATCGTCTTTTCCTGTCACTTTTTACCCACTTCACGATGCATTGCACAGTCCACAAACTCATACCACAACGAGCTTATCATCTACAATATACTGAACATATTTGCTTGACTTTGGCACTATAAAACCTTAAATTCTTGGTGAACTTTTATGGGGCTTTACAAAATTAGATCCCTCAAGTTGTATTTATTGTCGGAGGTCAAGGAGAACACACATACTTTGATCGAACAAACCTTAAACTGTTTATTCTACTCTAAACAAGCATTGTAGTCTGTAATTGATTTACTATAACTAGTGGAGATAAGAAAGAGAGAAAAAATATTGGTGAGGCATTATATCAAAAACATTGAGAGTTTAGTTAAGTTCTGAAATCAGTTGGTGGATGCTCAACTCATCTACACACTTGTAAGAAGAATTTGAAGGAGCTTTGAAGAGAGAACCCACTTGCAACCCAAGGGGACTAGACTAGGATTCCCATTGATTCCGAACTGGTATAGAATATTTGGTGTCATTTACTTTCAGCACTTTACATTTTGCACTTGCTATTTATCCTTTCTTAAATCTCTAGTTTACTAATTGATAAACTAGTCAACTATTTAATAAAAACATAAAGGACGACAATTCACCCTCCCCCCTCTTGTACTTTCACTTAAGAGAAGTTCAATTTGTGTTTTAACCTTTGATTCGTTGATGTGATGTTATCGTATGTGTTTGGAGGTTTTGGTTAAGTCGGGATAGTATTTATAAATTTTTTGGCATGATTGGACGGGGTGCTGACTGTCTCAGGTGAGTTTCAGACAACCGGGAGCATTGTTGGAATTGCAGATATTTTGATGGTGTCTAGTGTGCTTCGCTATCACAGAGAAGGATATTGGGGCTTGCTGGTTTTGCCCTTTGCATTCGCGTAAAGTAGTGTCCTTTTGTCTTTGCATTCAGCGTTGGGAATCGCGTTCGTGTAGAACGGAGGCAAGCTGGGGTCTAGCTAAAGCCCAGTTTTCGTGATAGAATAAGGGGGCTCGCGTTCGCGTAGGCCAGGGCATATGTGCATTGCGTTCGCAGTGGTAGGTTCGTGTTCGTGGAGGGTTATTTCTTAGCTATTCAATTTTTTGGTCCGCGAACATGAGGAAGTGACTGCATTCATGAAGCGTAGTGCTATGCAGTCTATATAAAGTTCTTATTTTGGTATTTTAGCCATTCTTTTATATTTTGAACCCTAGACTTGTAGAGGGCGGTTTTTGAAGGAGATTTTTGTACAAGACTTTGGGGTAATTGAGTTCTACTTAATTTTGGTAGTATATCAAGAATCAACATGGATTATTAATACTTAAAATATGGAATTTTGAGGAAATTAGGGGGTTTTCCTACAACTTAAAGGAGTGAAATTTGAGGAATTGATGGTCTATTTGGACTTGATTTTGGAATCTGATCACATATTTGGACTCATGGGTTTATGGTTAGTCGTGATCTACCCCTTGAATCAGGTTTTGAACATGTGGGCTCGAGTTGACTTTTGTTGATTTTTTGGGAATCGAATAAGATTGAAGCTTTATTGTTTGGAATTGATTCCTATTGCTTTGCTTGACGTTATTGACTTATTTTTAGCTAGATTGAGCCGTTCGAAAGTCGATTCACGAGGGAAGGCATTTGTGGAGTATTGATTTGGCTTGTTTGAGGTAAGTATCTTGCCTAGCCTTGGTTCGAGGCACTAGTTTCTTGAATTTTTGATGATGCTTACATGCAGAGAGTGACGCACATGTGGTGAATGAGCATGTGTGCATGCACCAGGTTTATATCCATGCTCGGGGTAGTGCTTAGGGTACGTTACGCCTTGTATTGAATACTATGCTTCTTGTCATCATAATTCAAATGTTTGTACCCATTCGTGAGCTACTTGAATCATGTTAGAGATCATGTTTAGGATAATTTCCTATTCAAACATGATAATTACTATTTTGTGGCGTATTCGCCTAATATGAGCTATGGTAGCACACTTCGAATATGCATACACATTAGCAAGTCACTTTTATCAGTCCATCAATATGTGATTTAACATCCATTGTTCATATATATGTATTCTTGTATATGATTTCTATGATATTGATGGGATTAAGAGCACGTGAGCGGTCCGTGCGGTTTGAGTTATGATAGCACGTGAATGGTCTATGTGGTTTTTATATTATGGCATGTGAGTTATCCGTGCAGCGTATGGATAAGGATCCATCCCTTTAGGGTTGTCCTCTTATGTTTTTCTCTTGATGACGTACACGCAGTATGAGGAAAACTGATCAGTGTTTGGTTTTTGCATCTCTTTTCTCTTTGCAAATACCTTGAGTGTATACATATTTTTATCGCATATCTTCTCTATATGCTAGTTTTGGAATGTATACATGCCTCTTTACACATATCTTCTCTATATGTTGTTTTGATAGGAAGGTGAAGGCATGGTACATGTCTTCTCTATATGTTAACTTGTGCACATTGGCTTGATTCTTAATGCATATCTTCACTATATGCTAATGTCGATGATCCTTTACTGAAAAATTCATATATTCTGTATATGCTGAGTTGTTAAACTGTTATAAGGCTTGGCAGATCTTCCCCATGTGCATTGATTTGGTTATACTTGTGTTTCATGTTTAGCTGGTACCATTATTGTGTAATTGTACATCTAGGAACTGACTAGGTTGTCAATAAAGTATCATTGGTAATTCTTGCCACTACTACCTCGACGAGGTTAGTCATGATACTTATGGAGTACATGGGGTCGATTATACTCATACTACACTTTGCACTTAATTGTGCCAATTCATGGGGTCGATTATACTCATACTAGGTTAGTCATGATACTTACGGAGTACATGGGGTCAATTATACTCATACTATACTTTGCACTTAATTATGCTAATTCAAGAGGGGGATCCAGTCGAGCATTGTGAGCAGAGCTGCTAATTGAGTTTTGCCGACTGAGGTAGAGCTGCTTCTTGACTGCAGTCCCTGGCGTCTCTTCCTATGTTTATTTACTGTTTGCTCAGATGGTATTTCTACATTTCAGACTTGTATTCATATTGTATAGTTCATGACTTAGTGTTACTATTTCTGGGGAGTTATATTATGATGTGGCACTAACTATGGTTATTTGTCTTTCAGATTAATTTATGACTGGCTTGCCTAGAAAGTAGGTTAGGCACCATCACGATCGGTGGTGGATTTGGGTCATGACAAGTTGGTATCAGAGCACTAGGTTGCATATATCTCACGATTCATGAGAAAGTATAGTAGAGTCTTGCGGATCGGTACGGAGACGCCTATACTTATCTTCGAGAGGCTACATGACTATTTGAAAAACATCTCGTCTTCCATTCTCTATCGTGCGTATTTGCTTATCCTAAAGTTTGAATCTTTGCTCTTCTATTCTCTCAAAGATGACGAGGACACGATCTACTAGTACGACAGAGAAGGCACCAGTACCCAGGCTAGGGCTGCGAGAGGCCGAGGTCGAGGCAGAGGCAGGGGTGGAGCACGCATCTCAATTAGAGGCCCTACTAGAGCCGCCATTGTGGAGCCACAAGTAGCTCCGATCAAAGAGCAGATTCCTGACATTGTTTAGCCAGTGGGACCAGCTCAAGCTGGCATGATTTATGTTGCTCCAACTACCTCACAGTTTGGGGAAGGAGCCCAGACTGCCGTCACACATACACCAACATAGTTGGCTCGTGGTTTTTAGACACCGAGGGTTGTCCCTATGCAGCATATCATTGCGGTTTAGCCTAATATTAGATCGTCTTTGACTGCTGAGGAGAAGAAGAGACTAGAGATATTTCAGAGACTTCATCCTCCTCATTTCAGTGAAGAGACTACAGAGGATGCACAGGGTAGTCTTGATCAATGTCATTAGATTATTTGCATATTGGGTCTAGTAGACTCCAATAGGGTTGTCCTTACTACTATCCAAGTGGCGGGACCAACATATAGGTGGTGACAGACTTTCGTCACTAGACACCACATGGCCCAAGAATGCTACCGAGTCTAACCAAAATTCACACTTGGAGAATTTAACATATAGCTTCTTGTCCCTCAAAGTCTGGAGCATGATCCTCAAGTGTTGCTCATGCTCCTCCTGGCTGCAAAAATATACCAATATATCATCAATGAAAACTATGAC
Source organism: Nicotiana attenuata (assembly GCF_001879085.1). Taxonomy (NCBI): domain Eukaryota; kingdom Viridiplantae; phylum Streptophyta; class Magnoliopsida; order Solanales; family Solanaceae; genus Nicotiana; species Nicotiana attenuata. Next base: position 217,137 of record NW_017671996.1, read on the forward strand.
GAAGGAATCCATATAAAGCGGAAATACATTGTTCATCAAGAGCATGAAAGATGCTGGGGTATTGGTCAGCCCAAAAGACATCAGCAAGAACTCATACTGGCCGTAATGGGTCGTGAAAGTCGTCTTAGGAATATCCGACGCCCTGATCTTCGATGGTACCCCTAATCTCAAGTCAATATTCGAGAATACCCTAGCAACTTAAAGTTGATCAAATAAATCATCAACACACAGTAGTGGGTACTTGTTCTTGATAGTAACCTTGTTCAACTGCCTGTAGCCAATGCACATCCTCAGAGAACCATCTTTCTTCTTCACAAATAGTACTGGTGCAACCCGAGGTGACACACTAGGCCTCATAAGAGTAAGTCGAACCATGGTCAAATAATAATGATGTTTACCGTGAAAATGGTAATAACAATTAAATTTGTTGGTGGGACTCTAAAAATACGTGATCTAATTTTATGCTAGTTGTTAAGCAGATGATGCTATGTGTATGAAGACAAAACGGGAGCTAAAGATAAGGCGATATTCAAACCGAGAGGCTGACAATCGGGGCCTTGTGCTTGTCGTTATGGAGGCCTCGAGGTCGGTTCCACGGCTCGATAATGAGCTATCGGGGGCGATCGGGGTGTAACTAACAGTTAAAATAAAATTAAAGAAGGCTTTTTATGGCCAATGATAAGCAATAAATGATGAACAAGTATGAAGATAATAAATGAAAGCAATAATAACAAGAAAATATGTTAGAGAGCAGAGAGAATGTTCTTTTTTGTATATTCGTGTGGAGCAGCTGGAGCAACAGACCTTACAAAATGACAAGGACTCCCCTTATATAGGAGGGAAATCCCCGCATAGTACAAAATACATTAATTACATAGATATGGAAATGGGATGACTGACTGACACCCCGATTTGGGTTTAGAGTAGCCCGCTAAGTTGTGTCAGTCCTAGATGCGTGTCTTAGGAACTCCCCGTACCCCCCATTACCGTGATCATTACTGCCCTGGGGTCGAGCGTTGTCGACCCTCGAGGAGAGATACTCGGCCGCGGCCTCGAGCCTTCGAGGTGATCTTCCGAGTGCTTTAATGATGAGAAATTGGACCCTTCGATTTTGCCGAATACAGATAGTCCCCGCGTTTCCTGGAACGAAGTGATAGGAAACGATTTTGAATTTCTATTTCGAGGATATCATTGACGTGACGTCAGCCTATTAGGGCATTAAATTCAACATCCAAAAGTCCGCGCAAGGGTCGCCGTCAAACACGACTATCGAGGAGTCCTCGAACCGCTATTAGTCCGTCCCTTCCGCTGCCCATGCGGTTCCTATAAATATATCAACTGTTTGATAATCCTTACTTTCCCAACATCTTCGAATTCACGAATCCAGACCCACCTCCTTTTGCATTCTTTCTTCTTACTTTCTTAGAGAGAATTTCATCATTGCAATGGCCAGAACTTCCAAGACGGTTCCTCGGCGGGACGAAGTCGCCTCTTCATCTCGGACGTCTAAGGGGAGAACAAAAGTGATACCCACCCTGGGGAAATGTACTCCCCCCGATCTTGACATGTCGAAAGACTTTACCACCGATAAAACCTTTTCTGCACCGGGCTGATGCGAGCACGTGTCCCGGTATATCAGTGTCTTAACCAATATAAAGAAGGTAAAGGGAGATTGCCGATGGAGAGAGACAGCGGAGGTGGAGATTCCCGGCCACGATGAGAACATAACGGATTACAAAGCCGGTTTCCTCCATGTGTATACTTAGCCCTTTATATTGGGTCCGGCCGATCCTTCTGAATCCCCTCCCCCGGAGATAGATTCGGTTATCCTCGACTTTTGCGACAAATACCAAGTGACGCTCGGTCAAATCTATCCCTCTTTTTGGAGGATACTCTTGATGTTGCACCATTTCACCGATAAGGTTGGGGGTGAGACCTTTACCCTCAACCATTTGATTAGGATGTACAGCCCCCGATTCTTTTGAGGCTTGATTAGGCTTCGTCACCGATCCAAAAAATCATTTTTCTCGAGCATCGACGAGGACAAAGATCGAGGATGGATGAGTAGGTTCGTCCGGGTTAAAACCTCAGACATCATTCCGGCCGGGATGATGCCTTTCCCGGAGAGGTGGAATACTCGGCGTAAGCATTTTTTCCTTCAGACATGTTTTGTGATCTTCTTTCCTTTCTTCCGAAAAAAATGATCTCTTTTTGGTTTCTGCAGCTGTCGCTTGGTATCCTAAAGCGGTCTCGGACCTACCGAGGTGGATCGAGCGGTTGGATCCCAAGTTCCTGTATCTTGCCCGATCTTGGACCGACCTGGCTAAGGATCGGTGGGTGGCCAAGAACCATGGTAATGTTTTCTTTGCTACCTATGTCTTGGCCTTGTGTTTCCCCCTGTACTTTTTGTGCTGATATGTTCTAGTAATTACCCTTGTGCAAGCCTTGGCGAGAATATGCTGATGAGGCCGCCCCCTGGTGGCGAGACGGAGACCTCGGAGCCTACCAAGGGTAAGAAAAGGAAGGGCGAGGAGGCTGTCGATCCCCTCACCACAAAGAAATCTAAGTCACGCAGGCCTCGAACCGCCATTAGGATCTCAGCTTCAGCTTTCGAGGCGAGCCTCAGCACTGGGGACGAAGATAGCGATAGAAGCGAATGCCTCTTGGAACGGAAAGCTAGGTCGGGCATGGGAGTCCCGCAGGTGCCTCGACCAGAAGCTCCAGAACTGGGGACAACCAACTCAGATCGGTCCCGTGCTGCGAGGATCCTCTAGGAGGGTGCTGAGGTGATTCCGGATCCCGTGGTCGGATGTAGTGCAGTTCCCGCTAGGGGGACCGTTGCTTCCGACCCCGAAGGGTTTGGACTTGGCGCTTTTCCGGGACTGGAGTTGCCCTCGAGGACATCGATGCTCTGGGTGATTAAAGTTAGGGCTTTCGGTTCTCGTCAGGGGAGCTGAGGGACGCTCAGAATCTAAACGCCGCCAAGGCGGAGAATCCTCTCAAGGGGGGAGGCACGCTTGGCAACATTCTTGATGACGTTAGCGACAACGTTGGTCTCGACGCCCCTGGCGCCGTCAAGGCGGCAGAAAGATTCCTTCGGCAGGTGATAGCCGTTTCTCGTATATTTCTTTTAGCCTCGAGCATTACTCTTGGTTCCCCTAACTCTTCTGATATTCCGCAGTGTAAGGAAATGTATGATCACGCCCCCTCCAGGCTTCATGAGGAGCTTTCATGCAGTGAAAAGGAGCTTGAAAGGCTTGCCTCGGGACTGAGAGAGCCGGAGGCCCATTCTGCCCGAAAGGAGAAAGAGTTAGGTGAGCTTTGGGCTACTTTGGAGGGAGCGCTCCTGGAGAAGGCTGGTGTTGCTGAGCAGGTACTTTTTCTTGCACAGACCCGACCTTTACTCCTATAGTTCGACACCGACTGGCTTACCTTTCTTTTTGTAGGTCGAGCAAAATGACTCGCAGATTAGGCAACTGAATGTGGAGATCCTCGGGCTGAGAAAACAAAATGAGGTAGTGACCTCGGAGTTGGCATCAACACATGATCTTTTCAAAGATGCTCAAAAGGAGATTGCTGCGCTGGTTGCGGCCAAGTCCGAGATTGAAGGAAATATTGCTACTTATCTGAAGGACGCAGCCACGACGAATCAAATAGCCCGTGACATATCGATAAAGGCCGAACAGAAACTGGCTCGGGCCATTGATCATGCTAGGGCGGAGGCGAGGATAGAAACCTTGGAGGAGATCGAGGCCGGAGGCGTCGACCTGTCAGTCGAAATTGAGGAGGCCCAGGAGTTGGAGAGAAAGTTTGCGCTCTTGATCGCCCCAGATGAGGAGGTTGGAGATGGTACAGAAGATAGTGGGGACGAAGAGTAGGCCTTGTGTTGCTTTGCTCTCTCTTCCTCTCTTTTTTTTTTTTTTGCTTATGTACATACTCTTGGGGGAATGAGTTTTGTAAAGACGCCCCTTGTATATATATTTTTGGCAATACAAAAGGGGTTTTTTCCTGTTCTGAACTTCTCCAATCTTTATATTTTGTCGCTCTTGCGGAGTTATCCTTTGAATTTTAACATTGGCTCTTTGGAGCCTGTACTTGGAGAGGTCGAGACCCTCAAGGTCTCAATACCTTTCGAATCTCGTGGGATAGAAGCGCTCGTGCTATCCGATAAAGGGACCCTGGGTGTAACGACCCGACCGGTTGTTTTGGAATTTACGCCTCGATCCCCTATTAACTGCTTTCCCCAAGTTTATTTCTGCTATTTTGATTTGCTAGGATGTTCGGTTTTGAGTTTCGGAGAGTTTTGGGGCACTTAGTCCCTAAACGAGAGCTTAAGTGTTGGAAAACTTACCATAGTCAGAACAGTGTGAAGACCACCTCGGAATGGAAATCCGATGGTTCCGTTAGCTTTGTTAGGTGATTTCGGGGTTGGAAGCGTGTTCGGAATGTGTTCTGGAGGCCCGTAGCTAATTTAGGCTTGAAATGCCGAAGTTTGAATTTTTGAAGTTTCCGGTCCGATAGTGAGATTTTGATCCGAGGGTCGGAATGGAATTCCGGAAGTTGCAGTAGCTCCGTCATGTCATTTGGGATGTGTGTGCAAAATTTCAGGTCATTCGGACGTGTTTTGGTTAGGTTTTTTATCGAAAGCGTATTTTGAGAGAATATGAAGTTCTTAGGCTTAAATCCTTGATTAATTAGAGTTTCCGACGTTGTTTTAGGTGGCTTAAGGATTGGTACAAGTTTGAATGATGTTATGGGATATGTTCGTAGATTTGGTTGAGGTCCCGGGGGCCTCGGGTGTGTTTCGGATGCTCAACGGGGCATTTTTGTGTTGAAAGAGTTGCAGGTTTTCTCTTCAGTTCTGCTGCAGGTTTTCCTTCTCTGCGATCGCAGCTTACCCTCCACGATCGCATAGTGCATTTTCGGAGGGTGATGATTTTGTTCTACGCGATCGCATTAGCTGGTTCGCGATCGCATAGGTCTGTTCCTCTCTCTTCTTCGATCGCATGGCTGGGCTGCGTTCGCATAGGCTATTTTCTGAGCCTTTAAATTTTACTCTTCGCGATCGCATTTCTCCTCTTGCGATCGCATAGAACCAAATGCTTGGGCATATATAAACATTTCAAAACGAGGGTTTAGCCATTTTTACCAAAACTCAAGCTTGAGAGCTCGGATTTTAGGGAGATTTCGAGGGTTTTTCAAGGACAACGATTGGGTAAGGATTCTAAACTCCTTTTACTTGTAACCCACTAGTCTAAGCGTAAATTCCTCTTTTAATTTAGGATTTTGAATGAAAAATTGATAAAACTTCATAGACCGAATTATTGAGTTTTGAGTGGGTGTTTGACCTCCGATTTGAGAGATTTTGATATGGTTAGACTCGTGAGAGTACGAGGGTTCTGAAAATGTTAATTTCATCTGATTCCGAGACGTTGGCCTGAGGGGCATTTTGGTTATTTTACCTAATTTCGCGTCTTAGCTTTGAATTAAATCGTAGAATCAGTTGCTTGAGATGTTATTTACGATATGTAAATGAATTGAATAGATTTGGGCCATTTGGAGTCGGATACTCGTGGCAAACGTGTGGTTTCGAGTTGATTTTGGAGCCGGTTCGAGGTAAGTGGCTTGTCTAACCTTGTGTGGGGGTCTTTTCCCCTTAGGATTGATATTGTGGTAATTGAAATGCCTCGTGCGTGAGGTGACGAGCGCGCACTTGTGCTAATTGTTGGAAATCCAGTTTTTCTTTAAAAATAGCCTTGAATTGTGTTCATCCTTTCCTTGCTTACACTATTTGGATATTAAACCTGCTGTAGCTTAGAGATGCATGTCTACTTGACTAAATTGCTTTATCTGTCTTAACTGTCTTAATTGTACTACGTGAATCATGCTAGGTTAGGATTACATGTTTCACTTTGATATGAAATTGATTGGATTGAATTTTGTTGTTGCTGTGTATTTACTTTGGGACTATGGAACGGTATTCCGGGAGATCCCCTTGTACTTTATTTTGGGACTACGGGACGGTATCCCGGGAGCTCCCCTCTATGTTTACTTTGGGACTACGGAATTACATTCCGGGAGATCCCCCTTGAACTTTATGAGTTGGACTGCGGGACTGCACCCGGGAGATCCACTGGACATGATATTTATATTTGGGGACTACAGGACGGTATCCTGGGAGATCCTCATTTGTTATCTCAGAGCTGAGTTATGTTCTTTCACTGTGTTTTGCTTGCCTTTGTAATAGTTGTTTTGGTCCTTTATATTATGTGTTATTTAATTACACTGTCATTTCACACTGTTAAACCTGTATCTTATTTAACCTCAGTAGGGCCCTGACCTTCCTCGTCACTACCCAACCGAGGTTAGGCTTGGCACTTACTGAGTACCGATGTGGTGTACTCATGCCCTTTCTGCGCATGTTTTTCATGTGCAGATCCAGGTACTTCTACCTAGGCGTATCACCCTTGAGGTAGGGAGCATTTCGGAGACTTCGAGGTACATCTGCCGCGTCCGCATACCGAAGAGTCTCCTTCTTTCCTCTATCTGTAGTGTTAGCCCTTCTATCGTACTATTGATGTAGACGTTTCTGGAGATTAGAGCACTTTACTGTATTCCTCTTAGCTTGTGTTCCCGTGAGTTTTCGGGTTTTGGGATAGTAATGTAGGATGCTGTGATATGGAGTTGTATATGCCGAGCGGCATTTTATATATTGTTTCTCCTTTAAATTGTTCAGTTTTGTTTATTATTCCGCAAGCTAGTTATGTTTCCCCAGTGTTAGGCTTACCTAGTTGTAGATACTAGGCGCCATCACGACATGTTCACGATGGGTGAACTGGGGTCGTGACAAGTTGGTATCAGAGCTCTAGGTTCATAGGAATCACGGAACACGGGCCAGTTTATTAGAGTCTTGCTGATCGGTACGGAGACGTCTGTACTTATCTACGAGAGGCTATGTAACTGTTAGGAAAATTCCACTTCATTTGATTTCCTTGTCGTGCGAGATTTTTGACATCACAACTAAGCTACCCGAGAGGATCAGGCACCCGCGCCTCCTACTGCAGCCGTCAGAGGCCGAGGCCGGGGTAGAGGCCGAGGACGCACTCATGGTGCAGCCAGAGCACCTGTGCGAGCCGCCGCCGAGGCACCACAAGCAGTACCAGCCGGAGTCCAGACACCCGATACGTCTGCCACTACTACTCCAGCACTCCAGGAGACTTTGCACAGTTTATGAGTATGTACACCACTCTGGCTCAGGCAAGGTCGCTTCCCCTTGCTGCAGCCATATCCCAGGCCGGGGGAGGAGTACAGACTCCCGCCGCCCGTACTCCTGAGCAGCGAGTGCATGTTGAGCAGGCCCTAGAGGTTATACTTGCGCCGCCTGTAGTACCAGTTCAGCCCGAGGATAGGGCAGCGGCTTCAGAGGATGAGCAGCGGAGACTTGAGAGGTTCAAGAAATATGATCCTCCGGTATTCAGTGGGTTAGAATCAGAGGATGCCTTGGGATTTCTGGAGGAGTGCTACCGTATTCTCCGCACTATGGCATATCAGGATCGAGCGGGATTTCCTTCACTACTTTCCAGCTTCGAGGAGCCGCCTATCAGTGGTGGCGTGCCTGTGAGTTAGAGAGTCCGGATGAGGTAGCTTCCCTGACTTGGGCTGAGTTTTCAGATATGTTCACGAGGGAGTATGTCCCCCAGAGTCTCAGGGATGCCTGGCGCGCGGAGTTTGAGCGTTTGCGCCAGGGTTCTATGACTGTCTCGAAGTATGCTGTCTGTTACATTGACTTGGCTAGACATGTCCCAGCTTTGGTTTCTACGGTCCGCGAGAAGGTTCGCCGGTTCATTGAGGGGCTTATTCCAAGCATCAGATCTAGCATGGCTCGTGAGTTGGAGACGGATGTGTCTTATTAGCAGGCGGTGAGCATTGCTAGGAGGATTGAGGGTATCCATGCTAGGGACAGGGAGGAGAGGGAGTCCAAGAGGTCTCGAGAGTCGGGCCATTTTTCTGGTGCCCGTGCCTCAGCTGCAGGTCGTCATGGTAGGGGTCATATGGGTCACCCCGTTCATTATGCTCTTCCAGCAGCCAGTGATATTCCAGCTCCACCTAGGCCTCAGGAGCCTTATTATGCACCTCTAGTCTCTAGTGCGCCTCATGCACGGGGTGCTTCCAGTGGACAGTCTAGCAGACCTGGCCCGAGCCAGTCACAGCCGCCATATCCTCCCAAAGCTTGTTTTGAGTGTGGTGACACACGCCACATGGTGAGAGATTGCCCCAGACTCAGGAGGGGTGCACCTTCACAGACCCCTCAGCCACAGCAGGCCTCACAGAGCTCTCAAGCTATGGTTCCTGTCACACCTCCTTTTTACTTACTACACCCACAAAGGTATAATAGAGGGAGTTATTTCCAACTTGAAGTGACAATCGAAACGGGATTATTTAATTAAAAATCAGAGTCGCCAGTTGGGAGATTTATGGCGTCCCAAGTCACCAGTTCAATCCCGACCCGAGGAAATTATGACTCTATTAACAGTCCGCGAACCAGAACTCCGAGTAAGGAATTCTGTTAACCCGGGAGAAGGTGTTAGCCATTCCCGGGTTCCGTGGTTCTAGCACGGTCGCTCAACTGTTGTATTTGATTTTATCTGATTTCGAAATATGTTCTAGCTTATGTGCTTTTATTAGTAAACCGCTTTTACTTTTATTTTTATTTGATTTTTAAACGAATTGCAACGTCGTGAAAATGTGCCTCAAATCACGTCGCACCAGTGCACCCGTGATTGTTAGCACATTTCGACTTCGTTGAGATTTGGATTTGGGTCACATCAATGTGCACCCGAATTTAGGGAAGTAATATTATTAAAGTATGCGCCTAAAGCACCTACGCATTTGGCTTTGCGAGGGCCATGAAATTTTGCTAAATGGCACGCCTCGGATTCTAATCATTTTGGTATAAGCAATTAATGAGGGACCCGCAATTTGTGTGTTCTATTTGGGGAGGCTCATCTCACTTTATTATTTAAAAGCCAACCTAAAGCAAACTAGGGTTTCTATTTAATTTGTCCCTAACAAAGTCTGATTAATTATTGTTAGTAAAACATCTTACTAAGACCTTTTAACAATTTTTCTTTCGGGCCTGAACTTGGCCCAACAAAAGAAATCTCAGCCAGCTTGGTGATTGGCCTGCACTTAGGCCTAAACGAGTGAGGAAAACGTCAATTGACACTGGGCCCCAAACGGATCCAGGCCCAGATATGACTTTAAAGGGAACAATCATGTTTTGGGCCTTCAACATGGCCCAGATTATTTTATCTTCAACCTGTGCAGAACAAGCTCGACATTTCTCCATGACAATTGTGACTTATTATCTTGATTACCCAGGCAGATTGAACTAATTAACCAATGTATTTGAAATTGAATTAAACCATTAGAGAAAGACTAAACGAAGCAACATGCTCGATACTGGACTCTGCCTCTGTGCTAATATCAACTCATAATCTGTTTTGGATTTAATTTATGCTAATAGTTTAATTTCTAACTAGACTTGAATCAATTGAAGACTATTAACTTCCTGGACAACTTATTAATCACAGAAGAAGTTCATCAAGTACAGGAGAGGCTTATGACCTAAATCGTTTTTACAATCATGCTTCCCTTTTATAGAACGAAATCTAATTAACAGGATATTAACATTTACCTCACTATCACTGAACAATCAATTCAAGCCTGTTAGTCTCACACAGTTCTAATTACACAATCACACCTAAATCGGAATTAAGCTACTATTGAATTATCAATATATAACAGTCCATATCAGTTCGAGACAGTCCATACGAATGGTCCAGTTATACAGTCCAGTTAACAGTCCAGTATTTACACACATACTACAAAATTGATTCAACACTTCAATACACCTATTTAACTATCAATACACCACAGTCCAAACAGCACACTTCAAGATCAAACAGATGACATTTGTATTCCATTTCAAGCTTAATGTTACAGCAGGGCAGATTCAAATGTGTACCTGGTAATGGCAAATAAGAAAAGGACAAGATCAGTAGCAGTGACAGTTTGCAACAGCAGCCCAGGAAGAAGTTGAAATCCAGTATTAACTCAATCAACACAGCAAGTTCAGGAATAGGATTGAAACTCCAGCAATGAACCAAAACATTAACAATTTAAAGCACCAATGCAGTCCAAAACCAAATCGATTACCCAGACTCAGTTTACAGCAATTCAAATAGACCTTAACGACTCTCTTGGCAGCTACTTCCACATATAGAACAGTATACTCGACAACCAGCTTATTTCTGATCCCAATGCTGAGATCAGTATTGCTTTGAAGGAATTTTTATGATTTTTAGACACTCTGTTTTATGCCTTTTAGAAGGGATTTAGAGGACTCGACCCCCCCACCCCAAAAACCGAAAACTACCTCTCTACGAGACAGTAGAGTCTACTTAGTTAGTAGTAGGACGTACGT
>NW_017671997.1:0-65266 GCF_001879085.1 Nicotiana attenuata
TGGTGTCTGATATTTAGTCCTATGTGATCGCATAGGCAGCCTCGCGATCGCATAGTGTAAGCTTCCAGGTGCCCGATTTTGTTCTATGCGATCGCATAGATTCATCCGCGATCGCGTAGCCTAGCCACAATTCATTCCATGCGATCGCATCTTTCTTCCGCGATCGCAGTTCATTAAACCAAACCTGAAAAGGCGAAGTCCCTTCTTCTATGCGATCGCAAAGCTTGGTTCGCGATCGCAGAGACCAACCTTCCCTTCCCCTATGCGATCGCATGACCTTCTTCGCGATCGCATAGAGTATTTTCGCCCAGTTAAATTTTTTAAACTTCAGAAAACAATAGCTACGAGATTCATTAGAAATTTCACAAAACCTCTTTTTCTCCAAGCTCTTAGGCGACCATTGAAGTGATTCTTCACAAAAACCTCTTGGGTTAGTAATTATTAGCTTATTTTCTTCCAATTCCTTCAATATCTACTGAAATCCTAGGCCTAAAACATGTGATTTAAGGTAGAAAATTGGGTATTTGGGTAAAGTTAGGGATTTTTGATTTTTCCTGATTTAGACCTCGTTTTGGGGTCGAATTTGAAAACAAATTATATATTCGAGCTCGTGGGTGAACGGGTGATTTGATTTTGGTCCGAACCTCGTGTTTTGACCAAGCGTGCCCGGGGTCGATTTTTGAGTTTTTGGGAAATATGATGGAAAAGCTATAATTAGGCATTGGGTTCGTGTTGTTTAGCATTTATTGATGTATTGAAGTCATTATTGTATAGATACAATTGATTTGGAGCTGAATTCGAGAGGAAAGGCGGTTATTGAGGATTGAATTGGCCGTGGAAGTTTGAGGTAAGTGTTTGGTCTAACCTTAGCTTGAGGGATTAGGAGTTGAGTCCTATTTGCTATGTGGTAATTGTCGAGTACGACGTATAGGCATGGTGACGAGTATCTATACGTTGGTGTCTAGCATGACCGTGAGTCTTTAAATTATGAATATCTTGATTTCTTTGTATTTCTCTTGCCTTGATGATGATTCCTATTTGTTGTGAAAAGCTTGTGAAAGGAAATTGTGACCTATGAATATCGAGGAGCGTTGGCTCAAGTTATATTACAATTGTGAACGTACATGAAATGGTTGAACCCTTTGGAGCATTGGCTCAAGTGGTAAAGTGAGATATGAAATAAAAGTGAAAGGAAGAGAAAGAGTATTTAAATTGCTCCCTTGCCGTGATATTGTTGCTTATTGATTATTTTTCCTTGCCGGGACGTTGAGATTATTGATGTTGTACCCTTGCCGGGATTTAATTGTTTAATTGTGTTCCCTTGCCGGGATTTCTATTATTATTTTATTTATTCCCTTGCCCCTTGTTTGTGATTGTTGTTTGGGTGAGGAAGAGTGTTAAAGAACGAAGGGTAATGCCGTGCATTGCTTGTCTATTGTGAGGAAAGAGAGTAAAGCACGAAGGGTGATGTCGTGCCGCACGATGTACCATTCCATGCCGATTCTATTGATTATATGTGAGGAAAGAGAGTAAAAGCACGAAGGGTGATGCCGTGCACGTTTTATTATATCATTGTTTGGTGAGGATGTGAGTAAAAGCACGAAGGGTGATGCCGTGCACTTGTTGCTTTCTGATTCTTTATTAATGTCTGAGTTGTGTTGTTTCCTTTGTTACTGGACGACTTTTACTTGAAATTGTTATTTCCCCCATAGCATGCTCCCCCTCCCATATTGATTACTTGTCTCTGTATCTCGTTTCTGCTATATATGTATATATAACTGCACAAGTTTATGTGGTAGTCCGGTCTAGCCTCGTCACTACTTCGCCGAGGTTCACCAAGCTCTTCACTACTAACTTCAGCGGTGCATCTACCGAGGATCCCTAGGATTATTTGGACAGCTTCCACGAGGTTCTTCGGAACATGGGTATTGTTGAGACCAATGGGGTTGATTTCGCTACATTTCGCTTGTCTGGATCCGCCAAGACTTGGTGGAGGGATTATTGTTTAGCTAGACCAGCAGGATTGCCAGCCTTGACATGGGAGCAGTTCACACAGCTATTTCTGGAGAAGTTTCTCCCTATTACTCAGTGAGAGGCCTATCGGAGACAGTTCGAGCGTCTCCATCAGGGATCCATGACAGTCACCCAGTAGATGCGGTTATTACAGGTATTGTTCTGGTTTGTGATAAGGATGCTTCAGTGTTGTTTGATCCGGGGTCCACGTATTCGTATGTGTCATCTTATTTTGCCCCGTATTTGGTCATGCCTTGTGATGCATTGGGTATTCCTGTTTATTCGTCTACACCGGTGGGTAACTCTATTGTGGTCGATCGAGTCCATCGTTCTTGTGTTGTGGTGATTGGGGGTCTTGAGACTCGCGTAGATTTGCTGCTTTTAGATATGGTTGACTTCGATATTATATTGGGGATGGACTGGTTATCACCCTATCACGCTATCTTGGACTGTCATGCCAAGACCGTGACCTTAGCTTTACCGAGTATGCCTCGTTTAGAGTGGAGAGGGACTCCTGGTTATTCTACCTGCAGTGTTATATCGTATGTGAAGGCTCGGCGTATGGTCGAGAAGGGGTATTTGGCCTATTTAGCCTATGTTCGTGATTCTGGTGATGAGGTTCCCTCTATTGATTCTGTGCCCGTTGTTTGTGAGTTTCTTGATGTTTTCCCTTTAGACCTGCCGGGTATGCCACCCGACAGGGATATTGACTTCTGCATTGATCTGGTTTTGATCACTCATTCCATTTCTATCCCGTCATATCGTATGGCCCCGCTAGAGTTGAAGGAGTTAAAGGAACAATTGCAGGATTTGCTTGAGAAGGGTTTCATTAGACCCAGTGTCTCACCTTGGGGTGCGCCGATGTCATTTGTCAAGAAGAAGGATAGGTCAATGAGAATGTGTATTGATTACCGGCAACTGAACAAGGTAACGATCAAGAATAAGTATCCGCTACCGAGGATTGATGATTTGTTCGACCAGCTCCAGGGTGCCAGGGTATTTTTCCAAGATTGACTTGCGATCTGGCTACCATCAGTTGAGGATTAGGGCATCCGATGTCCCTAAGACAGCCTTCCGCACTCGGTACGGGCATTATGAGTTCTTGGTTATGTCATTCGGGTTGACAAATGCCCCAGCAGCTTTCATGGATCTGATGAACCGAGTGTTCAGGCCTTATTTGGACTCATTCGTGATAGTTTTCATTAATGATATATTGATATACTCCCACAGCCAGGAGGAGCACGAGCAACACCTTAGAGTGGTTCTTCAGACTTTGAGGGATAGTCGGTTATATGCTAAGTTCTCGAAGTGTGAATTCTGGTTGGGTTCAGTTGCATTTCTGGGTCATGTTGTATCAGCAGAGGGTATTCAGGTGGACCCAAAGAAGATTGAGGCAGTCAAGAACTGGCCTAGACCAGCATCAGCTACAGAGATTCGGAGTTTCTTGGGGTTGGCAGGCTACTATCGACGGTTCGTGGAGGGGTTTTCATTCATTGCAGCCCCGATGACCAGATTGACCCAGAAGGGTGCCCAATTCAGATGGTCGGATGAGTGTGAGGCGAGCTTTTAGAAGCTCAAGACAGCTCTGACTACGGCACCGGTGTTGGTTTTGCCCACGGGTTCTGGGCCTTATACAATCTATTGTGATGCTTCCCGTGTTGGGCTTGGAGCAGTGTTGATGCAGGATGGCAAGGTCATTGCCTATGCTTCGAGGCAGTTGAAGATTCATGAGAAGAACTATCCGGTTCATGATTTGGAGTTGGCAGCCATAGTTCACGCATTGAAGATTTTGAGGCATTATCTGTATGGCGTGGCATATGTGGTGTTCACGGATCACAAGAGTCTTCAGTACTTGTTCAAGCAAAAGGAGTTGAATTTGAGGCAGAGAAGGTGGTTGGAGTTGTTGAAGGATTATGATATCACCATTTTATATCATCCGGGAAAGGCCAATGTGGTGGCCGATGCTTTGAGTAGGAAGTCAGCTAGTATGGGCAGTCTTGCTTATATTTTGGTCGGTGAGAGGTCGCTTTCTTTGGATGTTCAGGCTTTGGCCAATCAGTTTGTGAGACTGGATGTTTCTGAGCCCAGTCGTGTGTTAGCTTGCACGGTCGCTCGTTCTTCATTATTGGAGCGTATCCGTGATCGGCAGTATGATGATCCCCATTTGTGTGTCCTTAGAGTCACGGTGCAGCGCGGAGGTGCCGGGCATGTTACCTTAGATGATGATGGATTTTTGAGATTGCAGGGCCGAGTATGTGTGCCTAATGTGGATGGACTCCAAGAGTTGATATTAGAGGAGGCCCATAGCTCCCGGACTCATTTCATCAGGCGCTGCGAAGATGTATCAGGATTTGCAGCAGCATTATTGGTGGCGTAGAATGAAGAAGGATATCGTAGCATATGTGGTTCGTTGTTTGAATTGTCAGCAGTTTAAGTACGAGCATCAGAGTCCTGGTGGTTTATTTCAGAGGATTGAGATTCCCGAGTGGAAGTGGGAGCGGATCACTATGGACTTTGTTACTGGACTTCCGCTGACTCGGAAGAAGTTCGATGCAATATGGGTCATTGTTGATAGGCTGACCAAGTCAGGGCATTTCATTCCTGTGGCAGTCTCCTATTCTTCTTAGAGGTTAGCTGAGATCTACATCGGGAGATTGTTCGCCTTCATGGTGTGCCCGTATCTATCATTTCGGACCGGGGTACGCAATTACCTCGCGCTTTTGGAGAGCAGTTCAGCGAGAGTTGGGCATATGAGTTGAGTTAAGCACAACATTTCATCCCCAGACGGACGGTCAGTCGGAGCGGACTATTCAGATTTTGGAGGATATGCTCCGAGCTTGTGTTATTGACTTTGGAGGTTCTTGGGATCAGTTCTTGACTTTAGCAGAGTTTGCCTACAACAACAGTTACCATTCGAGCATCCGGATGGCTCCTTATGAGGCTTTATATGGTAGGCGGTGTCGGTCTCCGGTTGGATGGTTTGAGCCGGGAGTGCTCGGTTGTTGGGTATGGATCTGGTTTAGGAGGCCTTGGACAAGGTCAGGATCATTCAGGATAGGCTTCGTTCAGCTCAGTCCAGGTAAAAGAGCTATGCAGACCGCAAGGTTCGAGATGTGGCTTTTATGGCTGGTGAGCGGGTATTGCTCCGAGTGTCGCCTATGAAGGGCGTGATGAGATTTGGGAAGAGGGGCAAGCTCAGCCCTAGGTTCATTGGTCCGTTTGAGATTCTTGATCGAGCGGGAGAGGTGGCTTATAGAATTGCTTTGCCGCCGAGCTTATCAGCCGTGCATCCAGTGTTGCATGTGTCCATGCTTCGGAGGTATCACGGCGATCCAGCCTACGTGTTAGATTTCAGCACTGTCCAGTTGGACAAGGACTTGTCTTATGAGGAGGAGTCGGTGGCTATTCTAGACCGGCATGTTCGTCAGTTGAGGTCGAAGATTTTTCCTTCTGTTCGTGTTCAGTGGAGAGCTAAGCCTCCTAAGGCATCGACCTAGGAGTCCGAGTCCGATATGCGGAGCCGTTATCCTCATCTTTTCCCCGACTCAGGTACTTCTTTCTTCTGTCGGTTCGAGGACGAACGGTTGTTTTAGAGGTGGAGAATGTGACGATCCAAAGGGGTCATCACCTATTTTTTATAATAATTATGTTCTTCCGAGGCATTGAAAACCTCATTTAGAGTCGCCTTGATTTGCGTGCGTAGTTCGGGCACGTAGCCGAAAAACTTAAAATATGAAATTCTGTGAAAAATGCTAAGTTTTGATGTTAAAATGAATAAATTTGACTTTGGTCAATATTTTGGGAAACAGACCCGGACCCGTGATTTGGCGGTCTCGGAGGGTCCGTAGAAAAATATGGGACTCGGGCGTATGCCCGGAATCGAATTCTGAGGTCCCGAGCGCGAGAAATGAATTTTTAAAAGAAATTGTTTTTCTGAAATTGTTAAGGAAAATTGAAATGATATTTGATTAGAACGTGTCGGTATCGGGCCCATATTTTGGTTCCGGCTCCCGGTACAGGTCTTATATATAGTTTAAGTCCTTCCTGTAAAGTTTGGTTAAAATCGGACGTCGTTTGACGTGATTCAGACTTAAAGTTCTAAATTTGAAACTTAATGAAGTTTGAGGAAAAACTCTTGATTTTGAGGTTTGATTCATTGTTTTTGATGTTATTTTGGCGATTTGATCACTCGGATAAGTTCGTATGATGTTGATGAGTTAGAGCATGTGTTTGGTTAGGAGCCCCGAGGGCTCGGGTGTGTTTCGGATGTGTTTCGGGATGGTTTAGAACTTGAAAAAGTTGCAGAAGTAGCAGTTCTGGTGTCTGATATTTAGTCCTATGCGATCTCATAGGCAGCCTCGCGATCGCATAGTGTAAGCTTCCAGGTGCCCAGTTTTGTTCTATGCGATCGCATAGATTCATCCGCGATCGCGTAGCCTAGCCACAATTCATTCCATGCGATCGCATCTTTCTTCCGCGATCGCAGTTCATTAAACCAAACCTGAAAAGGCGAAGTCCCTTCTTCTATGCGATCGCAAAGCTTGGTTCGCGATCGCAGAGACCAACCTTCCCTTCCCCTATGCGATCGCATGACCTTCTTCGCGATCGCATAGAGTATTTTCGCCCAGTTAAATTTTTTAAACTTCAGAAAACTGTAGCTACGGGATTCATTAGAAATTTCACAAAACCTCTTTTTCTCCAAGCTCTTAGGCGACCATTGAAGCGATTCTTCACCAAAACCTCTTGGATTAGTAATTCTTAGCTTATTCTCTTCCATTTCCTTCAATATCTATTGAAATCCTAGGCCTAAAACATGTGATTTAAGGTAGAAAATTGGGTATTTGGGTAGAGTTAGGGCCTTTTGATTTTTCTTGATTTAGACCTCGTTTTGGGGTCGAATTTGAAAACAAATTATACATTCGGGCTCGTGGGTGAACGGGTGATTTGATTTTGGTCCGAACCTTGTATTTTGACCAAGCGGGCCCGGGGTCGATTTTTGAGTTTTTGGGAAATATGATGGAAAAGCTATAATTAGGCATTGGGTTCGTGTTGTTTAGCATTTATTGATGTATTGAAGTCATTATTGTATAGATACAATTGATTTGGAGCCGAATTCGAGAGGAAAGGCGGTTATTGAGGATTGAATTGGTCGTGGAAGTTTGAGGTAAGTGTTTGGTCTAACCTTAGCTTGAGGGATTAGGAGTTGAGTCCTATTTGCTATGTGGTAATTGTCGAGTACGACGTATAGGCATGGTGACGAGTATCTATACGTTGGTGTCTAGCATGACCGCGAGTCTTTAAATTATGAATATCTTGATTTCGTTGTATTTCTCTTGCCTTGGTGATGATTCTTATTTGTTGTGAAAAGCTTGTGAAACGAAATTGTGACCTATGAACATCGAGGAGCGTTAGCTCAAGTTATATTACAATTGTGAACGTACATGAAATGGTTGAACCCTTTGGAGCATTGGCTCAAGTGGTAAAGTGAGATATGAAATAAAAGTGAAAGGAAGAGAGAGAGTATTTAAATTGCTCCCTTGCCGGGATATTGTTGCTTATTGATTATTTTCCATTGCCGGGACGTTGAGATTATTGATGTTGTACCCTTGCCGGGATTTAATTGTTTAATTGTGTTTCCTTGCCGGGATTTCTATTATTATTTTGTTTATTCCCTTGCCCCTTGTTTGTGATTGTTGTTTGGGTGAGGAAGAGTGTTAAAGCACGAAGGGTGATGTCGTGCATTGCTTGTTTATTGTGAGGAAAGAGAGTAAAGCACGAAGGGTGATGTCGTGCCGCACGATGTACCATTCCGTGCCGATTTTATTGATTATATGTGAGGAAAGAGAGTAAAAGCACGAAGGGTGATGCCGTGCACGTTTTATTATATCATTGTTTGGTGAGGATGAGAGTAAAAGCACGAAGGGTAATGCCGTGCACTTGTTGCTTTCTGATTCTTTATTAATGTCTGAGTTGTGTTGTTTCCTTCGTTACTGGACGACTTTTACTTGAAATTGTTATTTCCCTTATAGCTTGCTCCCCCTCCCATATTGATTACTTGTCTCTGTATCTCGTTTCTGCTGTATATGTATATATAACTGCACAGGTTTATGTGGTAGTCCGGTCTAGCCTCGTCACTACTTCGTCGGGGTTAGGCTAGGCACTTACCAGCACATTGGGTCTGTTTTGCTGATGCTAGCAGCTTACGGTGCACAGCAGTAGTCAGGGAGCCGACCTTCAGTCCACGAGACTCCGAGGTAGCCTTGCTGGCGTCCGCAGGCCCGGCATCTCTTCTATTAGTTTTCATGTTCTGTTGACATTTGTATCCGAGACAGACTATGTCCTTTATTTCAAACTCTTATGTGTAGTAATCCTAGATAGTCTGTGTATTGTTGTGACACCAGGTGCTGGGTAGAGACTCGTATTGGTTTTGTAGACGCTGTTTCTATATTTAGTTTAGACTTCCGCTAAATTTTACTTTTCGTTGTCTTTTAATTGCTTATTCATTGATAATTTAATCGTTTTAATATGTATAAAATGAGATGGGTTAATGTTTGCAAAGGTTCTTGGCTTGCCTAGCTTCCACGAGTAGGCGCCGTCACGACCCCCGAGGGTGGGAAATCCGGGTCGTGACAATATGGTAGATGGACCATTTCCCACAAGAGCATAACCTTGTAGATTCATTTACAGTATGTACATTATTCCCCCGATTTTGATGGATAGCGGTGCGAACTTCAAAAACATTTCTTTTGTTATCATACTGCAAAAATGAATGCCAATGTGCTCGCCGTCTGTATTTCTCAAATGTCTTCATCGGCACTGGCATAAATTCAACACCCCTTTCCATCAATGACGTTGCAGCTGCAGGCCTTTCGACAAACCTCTCCGCCATCTGCTTGAACGACATCCGCACCATGGCTGTGACAGGCAATCCTCTTGCCGACTTCAATAACCCGTTGAAAGACTTTGACACATTTGTAGTTAGAGTTCCCCATCGTCTTCCACCATCCATATGCAAATTCCACTTTTCAGGGTCATGTCGCATTAACCAACGATAGGCTGCCTCGTCTTCTTGCCTGATATATTCCATGTGCGTCCGAAATTTATGCTGTTGGTGGTCTGTTGCTACCATCCACATCAAATCATGCAGATCCTTGTTGGGATATGCCTTTTGGAAATTGGCTTTAAAGTGCCTAACACAGTAACGATGGTAGGCATGAGGTTCTTGCCATGCAGGCAAGTTCTCCACAGAACTTAAGATACCACCGTGCCGATTAGATATTAGACAAATATCGGAACGTTGTTTGACAACGTGCTATTTCAAGTGGTTCAAAAACAGCGTCCACGTCTCTTGGCTTTCATTGGCACAAATAGCAAAAGCTAGAGGAAATATCTGTCCATTAGCATCTACTGCCACGGCTATCAACAGCTTGATATCGTACTTCCCATAGACATGAGTGTCGTCTATGGATATTACGGGCCGACAATGCGAAAAACCATCAATTGCTAGTTTAAACGCCCAGAACACGTAATTGAATATATATTCTGGTTTACCCAGACTCTGCTCAAGCATCCATTCAACAACCGTCCCGGGGTTAAACTGCTGCAGTGCAGCCATGTACCTAGGCAGATCTGCAAATAACTTATCCCAGTTACCATAGACTATTTCAAACGCTCGTTTGCGTCCGAGATATGCCTTTCTTTTAGTAATGGTATGGCCATGTTCCTGGTGGACTGCTGTAATGCACTCTTTGATTTTATACCTTATGGACGCTTCGATGTGTGGAATAAGAACAAGAGAAATCAAGTCAATATCCAAGTTGAAGTGATTCCCGTTGAATGTGTCCATTTCGCATGTGTGTGTGGGAATGTATTTACCCAATTTCCACAGACCTGTCTTCTTCTTGCTCTCACGCAACATCCAATGACATGGCTAAAACCACCTGCGACAAACAACCTTGTATACAACCGGACTTGACTCCCATACCGTTATCTCACGGCACTCTTTACGTTGTGCATTTTACAAGCCCTGCTTAGGCGCGCTTTATCAGGAAAAAGCATGCCCTTTGCCAGCACCGTTGGTCTAGACTCATCCCACATTGCTGTCCGAATTTCATCAAAATCCCTTGTGAGAGCTTCCACATCCGGCATGCTTGGCAAGTTATCAAGGTAAGGAATCTCCCTTGAATGAAACGACACCTGGGACTCGTACGCTCTTTGTCTGAGGGGGGTGGAGCATACTCTCTCGTCAAATCAGGTCCTTCCTTCTCATCCTCCTCATCACCATCCTCACGAGGAAAGGGTGTCTCGTCTCCAAATTCATCAGCATTGTTGTCGTAATCACTGTTCTCTTCCTCACTCTGTGCATCGACCAGATCCCGATTTAATACGTCGTCTTCGGGCAATTGAGTGAGTACATTTGGTTCAACTTGCTTGTTTTCACTGCACAATCAACAAAATGATAAGATACTGAATTTAATAAATACTTTCCATATAGCTGTATCACTTCACTTACAAGTCGTAATGTGATGAAATTCCATGATGGACATTTTCATTTCGGTGATGGCTCCCGGATGGACCACCATGATCCAACACACCAAAACTATGCTTGGGTTCATAATTTGTAAAATTCATATCCGGCCTGTACCCCCTGTTAAATATATGAGCATTAATACAAATTCAATACAACAAAAATGTACATCGTAACACAAAGGAAAATTGAAGCTTACCACTCGTGTTGTGAATTATGTAAAGCAGGCGGGGATAAGTTTAAATCAAGGAAAACTCTTTCATCCGGAACCTGTCCGGCAAAAACTCCTCCAGAATAACCACCCGATGACTGGGGGTTATCCGGAACCTGTCCGGCAACCTCATTGTTTGGAACGTCTTCGACCTTGACGTACATATCCAACATTTTGATTACAAGTTATTCTCGGTATTCATCCGGAGTCCTCAGCAAATCCCTCAAAGTTTCATCATAAAGCAGCCCCTTGCGAAGTGACGGAATACAGATATCTTCCGGTTACTTTAAGTATCACTGAACGTTTCCTCACACCCATTTTTTTGCATAACAACGATATCAATTTATCGTACTTCATTGTAAGTGGTAATTTAACATGACCCTATGGAGATAAACTATATCTCACAGAGTTATTCTCCATCACAACCTCACCCCTCACCCCTCTCTTCCCCCCCCCCCCCCCCAATATAATGAAACTCTTATTCTACGCTCTTCAGACATTATCAAAAAATGCTTAAGAATTTAACAAGAAAAAATTGAATGGGAGTTAGAACTTTTTGTGAACGAATTTTCCTAAAATCCTAACCACTTTATATAGGAAATGGCTAGCCCGGGATATGAAATTTTTTTGACGTATAGCGTTCTTTAAATATACGCTATACACATTTAAATTATTGTTATGTCAGTTAACTTATTGGTGGGTCCACAATCAGGGTATAGCATTTTTTTTTGGACGCTATATGTATAGCGTATAAATTCAGAACGCTATATATGTCAGTCAAATCGTTAGGCTATATAGCGTCCAAATACAAGATGCTATACCTTAACGGCAAAAGTTACCGTTAAGGTATAGCGTCTTGTATTTGGACACTATATATAGAAAAGTAACTTTTTTTTACACTCCGGACTCTAGACTCTAGCGCTTGGGCTAATGAAATAAATATGTTTTATGGTAGTTTTTGTGCAGAGCCGCCTTGTTCAGCTGATTGCAATATGTTGACTTGTTTTTACACATTTATTTTAAATTCAAATCGTGATATCTATTTAAGCTAAACGTTCACTTTTCATTAGCCAATTACTCAGTTCTTGGAACTGAATGAGACTGGATGAGTCCATATTTTGAATAAAAATCTAGCTATTGATCGTTATATAAAGAATATTAAAGTTAAAAGTTTTCTCGTACCAAATGAATTTTTTTAATAAACGCAATAAGAAATTCACTTAGAGGGTGTTTGGATTTGCTTATTTTAAGTGATTATTGACTTTTAAGCACTTTTCTAGTTTTTGTGGTATGGCAATAATATAAAGTGCTTAAAAACACTTACTTTGAGGCATGAAAAGTACAAAAATAAGCCAAAAGCCAAAAATTGGGTATTGACAACTTATAACTTTTGGCTTTTAGCTTATAAGCTACTTTTTAAAAGTCAATCCAAACACCCTCTTAGTATGAATGTAAAAAATATACTACATTTTGGAACAGAAAGAAAATTTGAACATTAATGAGAAAAGAATCATACTAATGGTGTTACATCCACAGCCCTCTTTATCTTTTGAGGTCATGATTGTTTCCCCGTAAAAACGTACAGTTAAATTTGTAACGTGATTTATGGACACGTGAATTAATTTGATCCAAAAACATTAAATAACTAAGAAGAGAAATAAATTGATTCAAATAACTTGAAGGAAATACAAGCCTGATTGTGGGCTCATGTCACGACCCGGAATCCCATCCTCGGGACCGTGATGGCGCCTAACATCTACTTGCTAGGAAAGCCGACGTTATTAAACTAATTATCCTGTTTTTAACAATTAACACAGAGTGATGATATTTAACTATAAATAAACTCAGAATTTAATACAGGGTTAATAGAAATAACGCGATGCTACTACTCCCAGAAATCTGGAGTCACAAGTACATAGAGCAACTAGAATACTACATACATAGTCTGAAACAAAGCACAACTGTATGAGACTAGATAAACAGTGTAATGGAGAAAGAATGGGACTTCAGGGATGCGGACGTCGTGCAGCTATACCTCAAGTCTCCAAATATAACTGAATCCGAGCAGAACACCACTAGACGCTGCTGGGATCAACACCATATCTGCACAAGAAGTGCAGAAGTACATCATGAGTACAACCGACCTAATGTACTCCGTAAAATGTCGAGCCTAACCTCGACGAGATAGTGACGAGGCTATGACAAGACACCTACGTACAATAAAATAACAAAAAGCAATAAAGCAATAAAATAACAAGCAGGATAATTAAAATATTAACTGGGAGGGGGCATGCAAAAAGGGAGTACGATAAGAACGGCAAGGACAAAAAATACCAAATAATCCTTCCCTGATAAACAATAATAATGCGACCGATTAAAACATCAAGCCGGAACCAAGTAAAGCAATAAAATCAACAATGGCACGGCATTACCCTTCGTGCTTTTACTCTTGTCCTCACCATGTAATATCATAAATAAAATGGCATGGCATCACCCTTCGTGCTTTTACTCTCAACCTCACATGATACGATAAATGATGATAAGCAATCAAATGCACGGCATCACCCTTCGTGCTTTAATCCTCACAACCTCTCAATAAATGATAATTTATGCAAATAAGGGACGACAACACCCTTCGTGCTTTTCACTCTTTCTCACCAAGCAACAATACAAATCTGAATTAACAATGCAAGGTGGGGACAATTTCACTTCATTTATAGTGTCATGATAACAAACTCAACTTTTAAAATTCCCAACATCTTTAAAATAAATAATAAATATGAGGCGAATAATCAAAGAAGTAATATCTAACCTAAGCATGAAAAACATAGTCAATGGAATAACCTAGTACAAAGAAATAATTTTCACCTACATGCTTTAACCCAATGACAATGCATATATACTCGTCACCTCACATATACGTTATCCCACACATAATACACGTAGCAAATAGACCAACAAGTTCTAATCCCTCAAGTCAAGGTGAACGACGACACTTACCTCGCTCCGCAACTAAATCAAGGCACAACCGCGGATTTTCCTTTAAAATTAGCCTCCAAACCAGTCAACTTTAGCCAAATACAGTTCAAATAAATCAAATTAGGCTTTAGAAACTACCCACGAGTGAAAAAGATTCAATCTTTAATGATTTGGGAAAAAGTCAACCCCGGACCCGCTTGGTCAAAATTCGAGATTCAGACCAAAATTCAATTACCCATTCACCCCCGAGCCCGGTTAAGTGATTTATTTTGAAATCTGATATCAATTTGAGGTCTAAATCTCAATTTTACAAAATTTTTAATTTTTACCCAAATTCCTAATTTCTACCATGAAAAATAGTAGATTAAAGGTCAAAATCAATGGGTGTTTATGAAATTATAAATAAAACAAGTTAAAATTCACTAACCAATGAAGTTGGGATGAAAACCTCTTCAAAATCACCTCTAGGCCGAGCCCAAACTTGAAAATGGTGAAACATGACTCAAATCCTGACTTTTGGATGTTTTAATACCTGTGCGTCATGTGTTCTTCCCGTTCGCGAAGCACCTGAGGCGTTCGCGAAGAACAGCAGCCCAAATGGCCTACGCATTCGCAATGAACCCTTCGTGTTCACGAAGGCTGAACTCGCCTAGCATTCGCGTTCACGAGCCAAGGCTCGCATTCGCGATGAGCAACAGTGCGCCTTTCCCCCAGACCCTATTAACTCTTCGCGTTCACGAGAGGACGGCTGCGTTCGCGAAGGGTATGCCCCCCTCCCCCACTAGTTCGCGACCCAGTCCCCCCGTTCGCGAAGAAATAATTTTCCCCAGGCCCCAATTCTCCCTTCGTGATCGTGAGAGTAGCTTCGCGGTCACGAAGCACAAAGCATCAGACACCAGAAACAGCTGAAACCACCTACCTCTTAAGTCTAAAAATGATCTGTAGCCTATTCGAAACTCACTCGAACCCCTCGGTCTCTAAACTAAACATGCATACAAATGTAATAACATCATACGAACTCACTCGCATGATCAAAATACCAAAATAATACCTAGAACTACGAATCAGACGTCAATATGTATGCAATTTCAAAGAAAACTCAAGAAACTCTAAAATCACAATCAAGCGTCCGAATCCTATCAAACCAACTCCGATTTGTACCAAATTTTGCAGACAATTTTTAAATAGCAAAGCCAACCTATACCACATTTCAAAATCAAAATCCGAACTCGGTAGCCATACAAAAGTCAACTTACAGTCAAACCTAAGAATCCAAACCTTCAGATTACTAGCTTTCGGCAAAACAAGTTAAATCAACCTAGGGACCTCCGAATTCAATTACGGACATATGCCTGAGTCCAAAATCACGATACGGACCCACCGATATTTTCAAAATATCAATTCGGATCATTTATGTAAAATATTAATCATAGTCAGCTCAAGTTGCTTTTAAAGCCAAAAATTATATTTTATTCGAATTTTTACGTAAAAATTCCCGGAAAAAGACACAGACTACACCCGCAAATCGAGAAACATCAAATGGAGCTATTGGAGGTCTCAAAAGACGAAAATAAGGGCTAGTACTCAAAATAATCCATCAGATCGTCACAACTCAGCTTCTCCGGTAGCAAAAATAAGAGCAATATCAAGAACAAAAATAGAGAAAGTAGTTTTATGGAATAAGAGAAGATTTTGACTTTTGTGTACAGATGATTTTTATGTCCTATAATGAATATAAATCCTCCTATTTATAGCTCTATTCAAGGTGGCAAGTCCTCAAATCAAGCTCTTCTTTAATATGAATAAAACCCCTCTTGATTGTTGTATAACGGTTGAACATTAATACAGAGATTCTTCGTAATGGCTGCTCAGTGAATTCTGTCTTTTCCAACCGATGTCTTCCTTTTAAATCTTCGTTCTCGGTTCCAATGCCTTTGGAACTTATTCAGTACCGGTCACATGTTTTTAACCGGTGCTAGCTATTTGCTGACTCATCCTTACCTGTCTTTACTTTCACGTGTCAACTTGTCGAGCAACCACCTATCGTTTATCAATTTGTACTCCATACAAATAGTCCTCCAACTTTTCGGTAACAAAAGTTTATGTTACCGGAAAGTAGATAAGACCTCTTTTTCTTGGCGGAAAGTTGCCGAACGGTTTCTGACACTTGAAAGGACGCATGTCTCCTTGCATTTAATGAGCCGAACATCATGTTATCCTGTAATTCGGCAAATATTTTCACCAGTTTTTAAGGTAATAATGACCATGAATTTTGCCACTATTAACTTCTCCACTACTCATCCCTTTTACCTTTCACCTTTACAAATTCTTCTTTTTCTTCAAATTTCCGTAAAACCCAACTACAAACCTCTCTTTCTCAGTAAAATCTTCTTACTTAAATTTTCGATCACCATGTCTTCTACTACTTCTATCTCCGGAAACTCTAGCCTTCTCATCGTTGGTGGCCCTTCTAAAAAAAACTAAGAAAGTCGAAGTCGAACCTCCTGCCATCAACACAATCATACCTTCTAAACTACACTCTGAGTTGGACCTTCAGGTACAAAAGGAAACTATCAACCCCAAGAATGGCATAAATTGGCTTGTCCGCAGATATCTTTCTTCTATTCGTTCTGTTATCATTCCTATTGTAAAGAAAGATTGCGACTGGAAAAGCATCGAAATCTTTGCCCCCAATAAAGTGGAAAGGGTCACCTTTAGTAAACCAGGTTTCATGTATGTTTATACATACCCTTTTACCCTAAAATTGGGTCAAGATATTGATCCATTATTTTTGAGTTTTGCCACCATATCAAATCTGCTTGGATCAAATAAGCCCATCAATATGGCGTACGGTGGCTTGCCTTCGGATACTGTGCTCGCAGGCCGGAGAAACCTTCACTCTTACCTATTTGATCAACCTCTATTCCCCAAAATATTTTTGTAGAGGTGTGATCAAACTCAGGAAATACAGGCACCATGCCATCGCTACCAGCGTTGATAATGATAATTACCATGGTTGGATGGAAAGGTTCATTGTCATTGCTACCAGGGACATCATTATGGCAACAACCCCTTCTATCCCTGAATCTTGAAACTTTACTCGTAAGGTTTCAGATATCCTTTTTTATTGTGTTAAGAGAACTCCCTCCTTTGATAACTTTTATTTCCCTTATTCCAGCTACCCATTGGGAACCACCATCGATTAAGAATCTAACCCAATTGGTATAGAAAATTTTAGACATTTCCACAACGGATTCCCGTAGGTGGAAAGAAATTTTACCAAAATAATTAGAAAACTAACAATCATGGTAAGTAAAACTTCTCTTTTCCTTTCAATTTTCAATAGATTTAGAACTAATTTGTTGACTCCCTTTCGCAATACACAGGCCTTCTGAAGGGATCTTCTATCTGCCCCTTTGTTAAGGTTTCTCATGACCCAGCGGAGGCCCACCAACAAATGCAAGAAATTCTTTAACCGGAAGAGGGCTCGTAAATATGGTCTTGCTTCCAGTGAGGCCCCTCTTCCCAGAGTCCCCAACCTAAGGATAAAAAACAAAAAAGAAGATGTACCTCTACAGTTGAGACTCGGAAGAAACCTTCAACAAAAGAAGCTCCAACTGAACAGACCACAGTGGTACTTGATGAAGAAGGAACCGATGATGAAGCGGTTCCTCTTCAAAGAAGAAAAACATCTCTTCCAGATAAACCGGATCCTTAACTGGGAGAACTTAGCGCTCTTCATGGAAATGGAAACAGTTGCAAATGATGCGTCTCGTTTCTGGGCTCCTATTGTTGCTTGTGGTCAAAGGAGTTCAACACCAACCACAACAACACCAAATTTTATCTCCCCGTCGGTCTCAACCGAACAAGTGGAAGATGTTCATTCCCTACGATTACCCGATCACGGGAATATAGAGAGCACTTACCCGGCACCCATCCGAAACCCCAATGGTAAACATAGTGTCATTCTTTCGATTTCAAATGAGTGCCACCTACTCTTCAAGCTGGTGGTGGTTGCCAACTACTTGAAGCCTCTGACTTCGAACAAAGATTGGAGAAAGATGGATGCTCTTTTTGCTGAGTGTCTGATCAATAACAGCATGCACCTTTCTGCTCAAGTATCAATTTAATCTTCTTTTACCCTATTTTCTTACTAAACATTGTCCTCGTAACTTTAAGCTTTAACCCTTTTAGGCTAATCTCCTTACCTCCGAGGGTTTACAAATAATGATCTTGTACAAAGAGACGCTTACCGCTGAACAAGATCAACTTGCTGCTGAACGAGATCGACTTGCTGAGTGCCTCCCGGGTTTAGAAGTAAAAGTTGCTCAAATGGGCTAGCTCGAAGCCCGATTAGAAAAATCTGAGCAAGAGAAGATGGTCCACAGCCAAGAGGCCGCTCAATTACATGAAGAGCTTAAAGAGTTGAAGGCCAAGTAAGCTGAGCTACAGGATGTTGTAACTATCGTAGCCAAACGTGAGTTTGCTTCCATAGAGCGAATCAATAACCTAGAAGCAAGCTTACGTCCCAAAACCGAGTTACTTCTACCAAGGAGAAGAGAGCTAGAGTGGAGGAAAGGTTCAAAAAGGTCATGAAGCAGAACCATGAACACGCGAGGACAAATACTAACCTTAGCCAAACTTATGGCATTGTGAAGAAAGAAAATGAACAGCTGCAGGCCACAATCAAGAAGCTTCAAGCCAAACTCCAAGATCAAGAAGATTCTTTACTCCTCGAGAAAACTTATGCAATTTATCACATGAGGATGGGGACTTTGGAGGAATCCAAAGAAGGTATTGCAAATATGGATAGTTGTATCGCTAAAGCTCTCGAATCGGGGATAATTGCCTTCAACAATAGTCCTACTCGGCCCACTGTTTTAAGCTCTTCGAGCACGGATTCTGAGTACCCGGGGACTGAAGAGGAAACTGAAGAAGAAGACAAGGATGAAGGTGCTTTATCTACAAAAGATGCAGAAGATACTTCTCTTCCTTCGGTCTTCGCCGAACAAATCCACTGATGTAATATATATATATATATATATATATATATATATATATATTATATATATATAACATTCTTGTAATTGAGTTTGGCATTTTAAGGAATAAAAAACATCTTTTGCCCAATTTTCGTGCAAAATGTTTTTTTTACTAATTGATTAAGTTCGTGAATTTCTAAATCCCGATGACTTTAATTCCGGGCATACATACTTATGGTGTCTACCCTTTGACTATGAGGGTTTCATAAGAGAGGGCCCTTATGTTTACGGTACTTTTGAAGAGGACGTCTCCTGTTCATTCCGGCACAAGCATTTGAAGTTTAACTAACTTTCAAATGAAAAAGAATTTAACTTATAATTTGGACAAGAAATAAGATAAAAATAAAAGAACTTTTATTTGCTTAAGTAAATAAAGCTTCCAATACATGTGTCTAACTTGTACAACTTATTTCTACGGGGCTGATCCTGCAGTCCCCGGCCCTGATAAAGTAAAGCTTCCGGTTCTAACAGTCCCGGTCTTTATGACACTTTTAGTGTTTTGATATACAATAGTTCCCCCAGTATTTGGATGCTAATAATGAGAATCCGAACACTGGAGTTCCTGATATCGTCGATGAACCGTTCTCGTAGTATGCTTTCCGTTGCTGCCTCATTAAAAACCTTGCCAGAAAAATCCAATTGAGACAGAAATCGGTCGAAGGGAAAAAGTGTGCAACACATACTTTCAGTGTAACAAGGATATTCAACAATAATTCCTTTTGAGGCGTGTCATATTCCAATTGCTTGGTATTTTATTCCATCTTGATTTTCCAGCTGATATGAACCTTTACATTACAGCTGAAATCCAGTAAGGTCCTTCCCACGTTGGTCCTAGCTTCCCGGCATTAACCTCTCGGGTACTTTGAGTTACTTTCCTCAAAAACAAATCTCCGACTTAGAAATATAGAAGATTTGCTCGGCAGTTGTAATATCTTTCCATCCTTTGCTTTTGTGCCATCATCCTTATATATGCTATATTTCGATGCTCTTCAAGCAAATCCAACTTAAATCAACAGTGCTTCATTATTTGCCTTCTCGTTTGTCCAGGAATACCTTATGTTCGGTTCTCCTATCTCTACCGAAATTAAAGCCTTCGCGCCGTACACAAGAGAAATAGTGTTTCTCCTGTGCTTGACTTCGTCGTTATTCGATATGCCCATAACACTCTAGGTAGCTCTTCCGGCCAATTACCTTTTGCATCCTCTATTTTTTTTATTGAGGTTTTGAATTATAACCTTGTTGGTTGACTTCGCTTGTCCATTAGCACGTGGATGATATGGAGAAGATGTGATCCTTTTAATCTTCAATCAGCCCAAAAACTGTGACTTTAAAACCTATAAATTGTGACCCATTGTCACGAGCAATTTCTTTTGGTACTCCAAACCGACAAATGATATGATCCCATATGAAATCAATCAATTCTCGCTCTCCAATCTTTTTGTAAGAACTTGATTCAACCCATTTAGTGAAATAATCAGTTAAAACCAGAAGAAATTTTACATGCCAGGGCCCTTAAGGTAAGGGGCCAACTATGTCCATTCCCCATTTCATGAATGGCCAGGGTGACACTACCCATTACAAAAGCTCTGCCGGTTGATGCACTAACTATGCATGACGCTGACTCTTATCACAATTTTGTACAAAAGCCTTCGCGTCTTGTTCCATTCGGGGCCAATAATAACCAGCTTTTATGAACCAACGAGTCTGCTCCGTAATGATTTCCACAGACCCTTTCATGAACTTCTCTCATCACATAATCAACCTCCGATGTCCTTACACACCGAGCCAATGGTCCTTGAAAAGACCTTTGAAATAACTGACCGTCAACAAGGCAATAACGAGCAACTTTAGTTCATAGCGCCCAGGATGCTTTTAGATCTTCAGGCAATTTGCCATGCCTTAAATACTCTATAAACACATTTCTCTAATCCCAAATTAAGTTGGTTGAGTTAACTTTGCAATATTTGTCCACGTCCAATACCAAATGCAACAGTTGAATGACTGCACCAGAATTGGCTCCTTTCATTTTCGTGGACGACCTAAATTTGCCAATGCCTCCGCCTCCACGTTCTCTTCCCTTGGGATGTGAATTATTGACCATTCCCTGAACCAGGAATGCAACACTTGAACCTTATTTAAGTACTGTTGCATGCGCCCCTCCTTGGTGTAAAAGATTCCATATACCTGATTCACTACCAGATGGGAGTCGCAATTTATTTCAATTACCTTGGAGCCTAGTCCCCGGGCTAATTCAAGTCTTGCAACCAAAGCCCTATACTCGGCTTCATTGTTATTCAAAGGTACAGTTCGAATATCCTG
Source organism: Nicotiana attenuata (assembly GCF_001879085.1). Lineage (NCBI taxonomy): Eukaryota > Viridiplantae > Streptophyta > Magnoliopsida > Solanales > Solanaceae > Nicotiana > Nicotiana attenuata. Next base: position 21,092 of record NW_017671997.1, read on the forward strand.
TCTAAGGGTTTCTCGTGAAGAAGTGATTAATACTATCCCATGACCGGACCCTTTTACGTTAGAAGCTCCATCCGTAAACAAGGCCCACACACCACCATAAAATGCTTCTTTAGCAGCTAAAGGCATCATTCCCGGACTAAAGTCAACCACAAAGTTGGCCAAAACTTTTCGAGGTTTATATTTTATATCAAATTCACTAATTTTTACAGCCCATTTAGCCGATCGACCTGATAATTCAGGTTTATGAAGGACGTTCCTTAAGGGAAAAGTCGTCACTACGACTATTGGGTGACACTGAAAGTAGAGTCTAAGCTTTTGAGAGGCAACTACGACAGCTAAAGCCAACTTTTCCAGGTGCGGATAACGTATCTCTGCTCCCAAAAAAATTATTACTAACATAATAGACAGGAAATTGCGTACCTTCTTCCTTTTGAACCAAGAATGTACTTACCGCAACTTCCGAAACCACTAAATAAATTAGCAATTGTTCACCTTCCTTCGGCTTGGACATTAACGGAGGACCAGACAAGTACCTTTTTAGGTTTTTCAACTCTTGCTGGAATTCCGGAGTCCACATGAAACCACTCTTCTTTTCCAAAAGTGAAAAGAAATGATGGCACTTCTTCGAAGACCTTGATATAAATCTACTAAGGGTCGCTAACCGGCTGGTCAACCTTTGCACTTCCTTCACACTTGTCAATTGATCATAGATATCCTCGATGGCCTTTATCTTGTCCGGATTTACAACGATTCCTCTTTGAAAAACCAAAAAATCATAAAACTTTCCAGACCCAACTCCAAAAGCGCATTTTCTAGGTTGAGCTTCATGTTGAATTTTCTCAAATGGTGAATGTCTCTTGTAAATGAGTCAAATGACTTCCTGCATTAAGAGACTTAACCAACATATCATCAATATAAACTTCCATAGTTTTACCATTATGTTGTTCGAACATTTTATGAACAAGCCTCTAATAAGTGGCTTCGGCATTCTTAAGCCCAAAAAGCATCACATTATAGTAATAAGTGCCAAAATTCGTGATGAATGAGGTTTTTTCTGATCTTTCAGGTGCATCCTAATTTGATTATACCCGGAATACGTGTCAAGAAAACTCATTAACTCATGCTCGGTCGTGGCATTGATTTTTTGGTCAATGTTTGGTAACGGGAAAGAGTCTTTAGGGCATGCCTTATTCAAATCTTTATAATCTACAAACATTCTAAATTTATTATTCTTTTTAGGAACAATCACTACATTAGCTAGCCAGTTAGGATAATTTACCTCACGAATTGAACCTATATTTAATAACCGAGTTACCTCTTTTTGAATAGACATGTTCCTGACCTCAACTATCACTTGTTTCTTTTGCTTCACGAGCGAAAAATTGGGGTCCAAACTTAACTTATGGATAACTACATCTAGTGGGATACCTTTCATATCATAATGAGACCATGCAAAGCAATTAAAGTTAGCTTGTAAAAACTCAATAATTTTTAGCCTGAGTTCGGGATTTAATCCCGGTCTTAGGTAAACCTTTTTATCCGGGAACTTCGCGAATAAAACAATTTGTTCCAATTCCTCTGCGATCAATTTTGTAGCATCTGCTTCCTCCGTTACCTGGAAAGATCTAGTCACATGACAAAAATTCGATGATTTCTCTTCCCCATCACCTTCAACCGGAATGGAAGATGACACTGGTTCCTGTAGTTTCTATTTAATCGTTCCTTCCGCCTTGATGTTGGATAAAGTCACTACATTCATTTCTCTTGCTGCAGGTTAATCACCTTTGATCTGCTTGTTCCCCTCCGGTGTTGGGAATTTCAACAACTGATGATAAGCCGATGGCACATCCTTCATCTCATGAATCCAAGGCCTACCAATGATCACATTTTATCCCATATTGCCATCTACTACTTTGAACAAAATGGTATTTGTTACGCCTTCGGCATGTGTGGGCAATAAGATCTCTATTCGGGTCATTACACTCGTTAGGTTGAACCCGGCCAGAAGTTTTGTTGCCAAAACTATATGTCCGGTCAACTTTGCTTGCTCGAAAACTCTCAACTGAATGATATTGGTTGTACTATCTAGATCAACCAACACACATTTAATTTTGAAATGTAAAATATTAAGTGATATTACCAAAGCACCATTGTGTGGTAAAAGAAGACCATTAACATCTTATTACGTGAAAGTGATTTCATCATCTTTTGAATCTTCTCGAATCCTCTTGCTATGAGTTACCGATATCTTTGTCTTCTTTGCTGTTGAAAATATCACTCTATTTACTTCAACACCACCAAAGAAGTGACCCTACAGTCAGTTTGGCTGGTTCAGCAACATCTCGTTTCCTCCCATAATTGTTCTTGGCTCGATCACTTAGATATTCTCTAAGGTGACCATTCTTCAATAACGTTGCAACCTCTTCATGAAGGTGCCGATAGTCTCCAGTCCTGTGGCCATGCGTTCAATGGAATTTACACCATAGATTAGGATCCCTTTGACTAGGTCTGATCGAATTGGTTTCAGAAATCTTGCCTTCTCAATAATTCTCATAGCCGAAACCAGTTCTGCCTAGTTGACATTGAAGTCGTAATCAGATAACTGGGGGTATTCTAAATCCTGAGACCCTGATGGTTCCTTCTCATGTAAAGCTCTGCTACTCCGTTCACGATCTGTCCTTCTATCAGAAACAAACCTGTCCGAATACTGAAATACTTTATTTCCATGCCCATCAGCTCTTTCGTAAGGCTGAAAATGACTTCTGGAAGACGTCCAATCTGCATCAAAATAAGTTTTGAACTTTTCTTGATTCTAATCACGAGTGCGAAACTTGGTTGACACCGAAGAACTTAATTGATCATCCTTAATTCTGATTTTTAATTCATAATGATTGCGGACATCTGTCCATGTGGTTGCTTGAAATTCCAACTGCTTTCCTTCAATTTCCTAAAGGCATCGCAGCTAAGTAGCTTGAGTCCTTTGGTGAATGCTTCAGCTGCCCACTCATCTCGTACTGCCGACAACACCATCTTCTCCTTTTGAAACGGAATTACGAACTCTCGCAACAGCTCAGACTCTCTTTGAGCGATTTTGAATATGTCTGGTTTCCTTGCCCCAGCATGAGCTTTAATGAAAGAATCTACAAGCATTTCAAAAGAGTCAATTGAATGTTCAGGTATAAGAGAATACCATGTTAAAGCACCCTTCGTTAGAGTTTCTTCAAATTTCTTTAACAAGACAGATTCGATCTCGTGCGAGGCCAAGTTGTTTCCCTCTACAACCATAGTGTAAGTTGTGATATGTCTTGTGGATCTGAAGTCCCATCATACTTCAGAATATCGGGCATCTTGAATCTTTTTGGAATCAATTCCGGGGCCGCACTTGGTTTGAGTGGCAACTATGTATACTTCTTTGAATCCGGTCCCTTCAACAGCGATGGTGTTCCCGGGATCTGATCCATCCGAGCATGGAATTCTTTAGTATTTTGGTCCATTCGTTCATTTCCCTCATGAATCTCATGAGCTCGATTTTGAAAGGATCATTACGTTTTTGTCGTTCCCGAATCCACTACCTGCACCACCTGCCTCGTTTTTATTAAAATCGAACTCCTCCCTTGAAGCGATGCTACCGGTTCTTTGCACTACTTGATTTGCAGGCACGCTGGGAGGAACTTGAATTCCTCCATTGGAGTTATTAGGAGCAACCGAAAGCTCCTACTTCAACTCCGTCATTACTCGGTCTTGTCTTGAGAGATGATTCATAATTTTTCTTTGTTGTGCCCTCAAAACTTTGACTATTTCAACAACATGTTCATCATCCATATCATTAGGAGTTGGACTTCTCACATGCCGAGGATTTTGTTCTTCGCGAATTGGAGTTGTTTCATCTCTTTCATTGCGAGTTTCACTAGTTGAATCATCACGCTGGAACACATTCTCACATTCATTGTTTGTTCCAACATTATAAGAGTTGGTCACATCGTTAGTTGTCATATCTGATTTTTCTTTTACTAAAGAAAGTGTCAAACTGCGTTAGTAATAGATGAATGGATCAAAGTAATAACACAATTGTCTTGCCCCACGGTGGGCACAAAACTGTTTACCTGTAAAATGATACAGTTGAATTTGTAATATGGTTTATAGACACGTGAATTAATTTAATCCAAGTAGGGCTGGGCCTATATCGGGTATAACCGATAGCCCGAACCGATAAAATGCTATTGGGTTATGAATATTGAGTTATTGGGTAAATAGTTCGATAACGGTTTAATGTTATTTGACTATTGGGTTATCGGTTCGCGTCTCGGTTTGCCTAATTTTATTAACGGTTTAACCGATATCCCAATAAGCTTTAACAAAATTATAATTTTACCTACTAAGAATATAAAGCCACCTTATGATTTCTTTTTCTCATTCTCTCAATTCTTTCGGCAGTTACTCTTCATCTTCGGACCTTAGTCCTTAGAGTAAGTTTTAAACTTTTCTGAATTTCTCATCTTAATTCTTCGGTTAAGATTTTTAGTTTTATACGTAAAAGAATTAATTGTTTAGATTTTTAGTTTTTCTATTTGTTTCTTTTGTTGCACTAATTCTTTAGTATTTACAAGATTATGATTGTATTATTTTCCTATTAGTTATTCCCGCTAGTGAGATAGTTAGTAAGATTATATTGTTGAGTGTTTGATTCCTTCCTGCTACTAACTTATAACTTTGAAAATTGAGATCATTCATTGAGATTTTCAAATGCAAAGAAAGTTTTCTTTTCTAAAGTAGAAATTTAATCCATCTTTTCTTATGAGCAAAAATTCAGTTCCTTTATCTTTACAGTATGATCACGATTTCTATAATACAAACATGAAATTTTTGGATATTTTTTATTCTTATCGGGTAAATTGATAACTGAATTGATAAGGATCAATAACCGACAAATCAATACCCGATAACCGATATCTCATCGGTTCGGTTATCTGTTTAGCATATTTATAAACCGATAACCGATATGCCGAACCGATAAAGTTCACAATCGTACTGAACCGACCGATGCCCACCCCTAAATCCAAGCATATAAATAACTAAGAACAGAAATAAATTGACTAAAACAACTTGAAGGAAATACAAGCTGACTGTGGGCTCAGTTTCTCCGATAGCAATAATAAGAGAAATATCAAGAACAAAAAAAGAGAAAATAGTTTTATAGAGTAAGAGCAAATTTTGGCTTTTGTGTACAAATAATTTTCATGTCCTATAATGAATACAAATTCTCCTATTTATAGCTCTATTTAGGGAGACAAGATCCTCAAGTCAAACTCTTCTTTAATATTAATGAAACCCCTCTTGATGGTTGCATAACGGTTGAACATTAATACAGAGATTCTTTGTAACGACTGCTCATTGAATGTTGTCTTTCCAACGATGTCTTCCTTTTAAATCTTCGTTCTCGGTTCCAATGCCTTCGGAACTTATTCAGCACCGGTCACATGTTTATAACCGATGACAGCTATTTGTTGACTCATACCTTACCTGTCTTTACTTCCACGTGTCAACTTGTCGAGCACCCACATGCCGTTTATCAACTTTACCCCATACAATAATGTGGGAAGCTAAGGCAAAGGCTATCTTTGATTTCATGTTCTATGTGTCTCTAGTCTAGCACCAAATAATTAATTGGAGTTCTCCTTTCTACTTTGTTTCCCGCTGAAGCCTTTTGTCATTCGAACTAATGGCGTTTAACATGCCTCATTTCTTTTGATCCAGTCCTTGGGCACATCGTAATTCATATATCACATTATTGCAGTTGTGAACGGATGTCGATGAGTGTTATTCAGTGCCCATTGTGTCTCCAAGAGACCACGACTATAGTTCCATAGTTTAGTATATATATTACAAATGAATAAATTTTACTCTTATACGTTAATTAACCTTCCTATTGCAACAAAAGGAAGTAATATGATGAAGAAAAAGAAACATGAGATGAAAATTCTTGGGATCCTGTAAGATACTATCACGCCCCGAACCTGGGCCTGGACGTAACACGGCACCCGGTGCCTGACTACATGCGACCGAACGAATCAACTGGCTGGCTGAATCAACATGTGATATTATAACATACTGAATGCGGAAGATAAACTAACACATGATGATATACTGAAAGTCTGGATGATATAAATCAAAGTGCGAAAATACTAATACAATTCTAAAATATATTTGTAGCCCACATGGCTTAATATGAAAAGCCTACGACTCTTTCTAGTTGTTACTCTAGTCTATGAAGCATCTAATGAAGCACTAAAAATACTGACCGTCTGAAAATACTGAAGACTGTAAGGTAATGATAATGCCACGAAAGAACTGGGATCACCAAATAACTGGTACGAGAATCCTAGTGCTCTAAATCGTCAACCTGTAAATCATTACATGCATCGTTAGATGCAGGCCCCGGGCAAAAGGGACGTCAGTACATTTGGATTGCACTGGTATGTAAAGCAACTGAAAGAAAGAATTATAAATGTTGAAAATGAAACTAAGCTGATAACTGAGAATTGATAATTGGTACTGAAATGATAACTATTGAAACAGAAACTGAAACGATAGCTGATAACTGATAACTAAAATGATAACCGATAACTGATAACTGAAATGATAATTGATAACTAAAATGATAACTGATAACTGAACTAAACAAAGGAAGTAAGGATATGAATACTCTCTCTTCTGAATGATGAACAACCTGTTTATCTGAATAAGCTACGGCCTCGGGCCCAATATATATGTGCCCAAGCTACGGCCTCAGGCCTAAGTATACATAACTACGGCCTTAGGCCCAAAAAATGCATAAAGCATAAACTACAGCCTCAGGCCCAAACATGCATAAAGCATAAACTACGACCTCAGGCCCAAACATGCATAAAGCATAAACTATGGCCTCAGGCCGAAGTATGCATAAAGCATATAAACTATGGCCTCAGGCCCAAATACAGGTGTTCAACATTCAGGAACTAAGAATCATACTGCAATACATGATAGTGAAATACTGAATAACACTGAGTTACATGATACTGGAATATTGGATCACACTGAGTTACATAATACTGGAATACTGAATAGGACTAGACTGAGACATGTATTCTTGAACTGATTATGAACACTGAAACTTCAACTATTATAGCATACTGAGTAATATATACTAAGACTCGGGGGCATCAAACCCAAGTCTATATTGAATACGCACTGAGCTCACAACGTTCAGAATGAAAGTGGTGAACGAGTTATGAAGCTAGAGAATAGAAGTTCTACAACTATTCAAGGAACTAGGCTAAACTATATTTCTGAGGCAATTAGTAACTTCGTAAAAGAAACGTAGTGTAGGGAGAATCATTAACATTCCCAAACATAGAGAGTTAGCCTCACATACCTTAAGTTCCTGCTCTTGAGCGCAATACAACATTCGCCAACCCTTTCAACTTTAATCTATATCAATACAAGTCAAAGGGATTCCATATTAGCTATGATACTCATGTTTTGGCCACTTAAGCATTTTATCAAACACTTGGTGAGAATAAAGCTTTGTAGTCCTTATTAATGGTGTCTCTACACCCAATAACCCATTCTCTTGCTCCTAGATAAATTCTAAAATCTTAAATGGTTATAATCAACATCATTCTTTATCACCCATAAGGTAAACAACACCCATAACCAATAATCAACAATCAAAACCCCAAACCTATAACTGTTCATGCTTTTCTATCAAACCCATCAACTCATATCTCATGAACTAAAGTCAATAATCAATAATCCGATGCTAGAATCAATTAGAGGGTGAAGACATTACCTTTTTGAAGTTCAATCTCCTTGAATTCGAGTTCTATGGTTCCTTCTCTCTACAATGATGTCCCAATCGAATATCTAATGATATGGAGGGTTTACCCATGCTAATAAGATGTTGGAAAATTAAAATTAACTTAGAATCACTGTTGGAACTTACCTTGGGTGGTGGAGGGACCCTTAAGGAGTTAGGTTTTTGAGAGCTTTCCTTTCTAGTGCAAGTTTTTATGTTTTGGGGCTGTGGGGGACGAAATAGGGCTTAAAAATGACTCCCCAAGTCCGCCACCGCGCCCCCTGTAGGCGTGAGCACGGCCCGACCACGGTAAATAGCAGGAACACTGCCTCACGACCGCGGTCGCGGTCGCGGTCCGGGCGTGGTGGTTGCACATTGTTCTGTAAAATGGGCATAACATTTTGCATAGAACTCCGTTTGGGATCCACAATTTATTGTTGGAAAGCTATTTCAAAGGCATACAACTTTCATGCTTTGAGTTTTCCCAAATTCCTTACACATTTTCATTAAACTCTGCTAGAAGACGGATCTTCTGCAAACTTAGTCGATTTTGTCGAATCTTATGCACCTCACTTCCATCTTGATTCTAAAACAACTATTTTCACCAATAATCATCCCTCTAGGACGTCATATGTCTAAAATATTAAATTAATACCCATTTAACATATCCACACCTAGTCCAAATATACGGGGTGTTACAGATACGTTTAAGTAAAATTCTACGTATATATCTATACACATGTTAATTCAAGCTAAGTTAACATAATGTCTATTGTAATTGAGTTTTACAGGTAAAGGCTCCTTCCATGACTTAGATGGGATATAAGACTAGCCACTCTAATATTGCTATGTTACACTACAAGTTTTTACAGCTTGTTTGGATGATTGTTCCCTATTGTATCGTATTGTATTGTTATCCCAAAATAATATTTGTTTTGATCGTTTCATTAAAATTGGTTGTATTGTATTGTTAAATCCATCGTTCCGGAATAATGAAAAGTCCCCTTTTTTGAAACAACCGATTTGGTGTGGTGGGATCGTTTCCTATTTTTCTTTCTAATTATGCCCTAACTTATTACTCAACAATTCTATTTTACTCTTTACCTTTTTTTCTATTTTAACTCCAAATCGCCAACCTATAACATATTTTTTTTTTCCAAGTAGTTTTGCCGCCAACGTTGAAGGTATTTTGCCCCCTTCTATTTTATTTTTTCTCCTAATTTGCTTTTAACTCAATTCTAATTAGTTGTGCTCCTTTGTTTTGCCTTCTTCTGTTCTACTTTCTTAAGGTGTTTTGCCTTCTTTTGTTTTATTTTTTTAAAATTATTTTATGCATAACTTTTGATAAATTTAATATTTACACAATTGAGGGTATTTTAGTAAACTTATCAGTTACAGTACGATACGATACAGTCAAACCAAACAGCAAAATATTATTTAACAATAACAAACAATACAATCTATCCAAACATTGTATTCATAATACGATACGGTACAATACGATACAGTACAATACAATACAATATATTATAAAACGATGGGGAACAATGGACAAAATAGAGTGTTAGGCTAGAGTCGCTTTCAATCACGTAAGTAATTTAGTACTCGCTCTGTTCCAATTTATGTGAACCTGTTTGACTGGGCACAAAGTCTAAGAAAAAATGAAGATTTTTGAAATTTGTGGTTCTGAACAAGCCAAAAAGGGGCTTAGAGTATTTGTGTGGTTATAAAAGGTTCTCATTAAGGGTAGAATTGTAAGTTTAAGCTAAAGTGTTACTCCATCTGTTCCAGTTTATGTGAACTTATTTTCTTTTTGATCCGTTCCAAAAAGAATGACCCCTTTCTAAATTTGGTAATAATTTAGCTTAAACTTACATTCTACACTTAATAAGAAGCTTTATAACCACACAAATACTCTGAGCCCCTTTTTGACTTGTTTATGACCAAAAATTCCAAAAGTCTTTATTTTTTCTTAAACTCTGTACCCAGTCAAACAGGTTCACATAAATTGGAACGGAGGGAATACCGAATTTAGAAAGGGGTCATTCTTTTTGGAACGGATCAAAAAGAAAACAAGTTTACATAAACTGGAACAGAGGAAGTAATAATTATAATTTCATATTACTCTTCACATACTGCAGTTGGTGTATAATTTGTACTTAAACTAAGTAGAGCTTTCAATATGAGCGGGGTCGGCCCAGCCCAGCCCACGTGGGCTTTAGCAATTGACGGGTTAGGCTGGGCTAGCCCACCATTATGATGGGCCTTATAATGATCATCCCACCCCAGCCCTATGTGGGTTATGGGCCCCGACCCATCATTTTTTAAGATATAATTTTATATTTTTTTCTTTAATTTCTAAACTAAAAAAAGATAAATATTTAAAAGTTAAAAAAATCTTATTGGAAAAATTTCACAAAACTTAATACCTTTTTATACGGTTCTAATGTATCACAATAAACACTAAAAAGTAAAAGACAAGACTATATTCATTCACTAAAAGCCAAAACTCAAAATAAACTATTCAAGAGAACGCCCATAACGCTTATGGGATATCTAACACATCATCTTCATCAAACACATTTGAATCCGCTTACGAGAAGGTTGTCTTAACATCTTCACTTTCTTCTACATCTACAATTCATATGCAATATTAATTGGTTAAATATTGAGAATAATTAAATTTTAATGTTTTAAGACTTTGATCTTTTAATATGATGAGCTTAATAAACTTTAAGCTTGGGATACTCTTCTTGTTATTTTTTGTGTCATATACTTTTTATATTTTAAATACGTATTTTTATTAGGCCCAAGGGCCGGCCTAGCCCAGCCCTAGTCAAGCCTCACGGGCCACATGCTTACTCGGGCCGGGCTTAAAAGCCTCATTTTTAAATGGGCTCAAAAAATTCTAGTCCGGCCCTGCTAAATCACGGGCTGGGCTGGGCTGGCCCAACGGCTCTAAAACTAAGTAATCCCTTTTATTATCAGGCAAATCCATTAAAGTTGCTGAGATTTCTCAAAATAAAAATGAAAATAAAAAGCAAAAAAAAAAAACTAATTAGAGGGACCAAAGTATAAATATAAAAAAACAATAAGGGAGAAATTAGTAGACTCTTTGATAGAAAGTGTACAATCACTACAACCAAAGGTACATCTATTCGGATACCCAAATATGGACATCACCATTGATATGAACTATTATTGGCATCTTCAAACCCTTTCTTGCATTTTGGTTTCAGTGGCACAATAAATTAAAAAATTCTAGAAATATGAGACGTCCCGGTGGACATTACGGTGGTGGTGCTGATTCCGGCGCCGACGCTACATATAACTCAGGCCCTCATACGATGCAACAGCAGCAGCAGCAGCAGATAAAATCTGAACATAATCAATGGAGATGGGAACGAGAGAGCCCTAAATTACCCACTAATTCCATGTCTCCCAACATGTTTCCTGATGGTAACTTTCTTCTCTAAAAATCTTGCCTTCTTCTTTTCTGCTGAATTATTTGATGTTTTGTAAATAAATTAATTAAAAGTTTCAGTTTTTCCGATGTCCTTTATAGTAGTATTATTTCCCCTAGAAAACTAGGTGGTGTTTTTTTATTTATATTGTGTTGCTCTATCTTTTACAATGAGATATCCATTAGTTAGATTAAAGTGAGGAACCAATGCAAACTGCCATTTTGTTAGTTTCCTTCTGATTCTTTGCTAGGCAACGTTTGGGAATAATCGTTGCGTCCAATGTGAATAAGAATAGTCAAGACCATATAAGCTACTAGAGACCGTTATTTTCAATGCTATATGAAGAAGTAGAAAGATGCCAAACAGGTGAGAAAGAGTACCATTAATTTGCTATATGAGAAGTTTAGAACAAAGGAGATACTCAGAGTTGTGCGGAGTATCCCTGTGTTAGACTTATGTGTCCTATGATGAAGTCGGAAGGAATATTGGAGTGTAGACTTGAGGACATTACAATGTTGATGGAGTACCAGTTTAGATTTATGTACACTAGATCCACAACTTGAGTTATATTTAGCTAAAAAGATTGATGAAAATTTGTAAGGGGAAAAGAATCTCCATATGATATTCATTGATTTGAGAAAGCAAATGATAGAAAATGAAGATAAGTTTTTTTAGTGGATACTTGTGATATGAATGTCATAAAGCATACGTCCAAGGAAGTAATCTCAAGTTTGAGAATAGTGGGATGAGATAATAGTAGCCTTTTGTCTATATGATTTATACTAGAGATCTACCTTGAGTGTTACCTTAGTTATAAATGAGCTAACTAATAATAATATATAAGATGAGGTTCGATTCAGAATGCCGTTGACGGATGATATTGTGTTAATTGACGGAATTAGGAAGAGAGTCAATCAAAAGCTGGCATTATGGAGAAATAAGTAAATTAGAAGATATGTCCTGTCAGTTTAGCCTCTATGATAAGGATAAATGTGAAGCGAGATTAGACGAGAATGTGGTGCCTAAATGAATACACTACAATATCTAGTCTGTCTTCCAAGAGACTTGACATCATGATAGATGCAGATGTAACACATAAAAATAAAACATGATGACCGGAATGAGGGGTGCTGTTGGATTGCGTTGCGATAGTAAGATACCTAACCTAGTAAAAGGCATTTTGATAGAATGATGATGAGGTCAGCAATGTTATGTCACAAGATAAGTATTTTAGAAATGTCTATCTTGATATCGATGTAGTCATGCAATATTTGACAAGACAAATCATTAGCACATATAATAGAGGGTGAAATAGTACATACGAAGAAAAAGTTATAGTTCCATATTGCTATTATAATCCCTCGATATGGAACGCTTTGGTATGTATTCAAGTTAAGTATTTGAACCAGATGGCCACATAAGTGTCTTTGCTAACACACATCCATTTTGATAGAAAAGAATTCCTCTAATTACCCTTTTGATAAAATAATGATCGCTTAATATAGTTTAGTCATGTCCTATATAGACTTCCACATTTATTGGTCCATGGATGCAACTCTACGATGATGGAATGTGTCAAAATAGAATGATGCAAACCTAAAATCCCACGAAGAGAAATTGTCTCAACAGACATGTAATTTATCAGAATCAATGTGGACTCAACTAAGGACAAAATATGTCGGAAGCAAACGATCGGTGATACCAACTAATTGGAATTAAAGTTTAGTATGCCCTCCCTCTCGAGCCGAGGGTCTTTCGAAAATAACCTCTTTACCTCCCTAGGGTAGGGGTAAAGTCCGTACACTATACCCTCTCCAGACCTCACTTGTGCCGCTCTACCTTTCATAATGAGATGTCCATTAGTTAGATCAAAGTGAGGAACCAATGCAGACTGCCATTTTGTTAGTATCCTTCTGATTCTTTGCTAGGTAACGTGTGGGAATAATCGTTGCGTCCAATGTGAAGGAGAATAGTCAAGACCATATAAGCTACTTTAGAGACTGTTATTTTCAATGTTGTACGAAGAAGTAGAAAGATGCCAAACAGGTGAGAAAGACTACCATTAATTTGCTATATGAGAAGTTTAGAACAAAGGAGATATTCAAAGTTGTGTGGAGTATCCCTGTGTTAGACTGATGTGTCCGACGATGACGCTGTGGGAAAGAATATTGGAGTGTAGACTTGAGGACATTATAATGTTGATGGAGTACCGGTTTAGATTTGTGTACAGTGGATCCACGACTTGAGTTATATTTAGCTAAAAAGATTGAAAAAAATTTGTAAGGGGAAAAGAATCTCCATATGATATTCATTGTTTTGAGAAGCAAATGATAGAAAATGAAGATAAGTTTTTTAGTGGATACTTGTGATTTGAATGTCATAAAGCATACGTCCAAGGAAGTAATCTCAAGTGTGAGAATAGTGGGATAAGATAATAGTAGCTTTTTGTTTATATGGATTTATACTAGAGATCTACCTTGAGTGTTACCTTAGTTATAAATGAGCTAACTAATAATAATATATAAGATGAGGTTCGATTCTGAATGCCGTTGACGGATGATATTGTGTTAATTGACGGAATTAGGAAGAGAGTCAATCAAAAGCTACCATTATGGAGAAATATGTAAATTAGAACATATGTCCTATCAGTTTAGCCTCTATGAGAAGGATAAACGTGAAGTTATATTAGACGAGAATGTGGTTCCTAAATGAATACACTACGATATCTAGACAGTCTTCCAAGAGAATTGACATCATGATAGATGCATATGTAACACTAAAAAATAAAATAGGATGACCGGAACGAGGGGTGCTGTTGGATTGCTTTGTGATGTTAAGATACCCGAGTAAAAGGCAATTTGATAAAATGATGACGAGGTCAGCAATGTTATATCACAAGATAAGTATTTTAGAAATGTCTATCTTGACTTCGATGTAGTCATGAAATATTTGACGGGGCAGATCATTATCACATATGATAGAAGGTGAAATAGTACATACGAAGAAAAAGTTATAGTTCCGTATTGCTATTATAATCCGTTGATATGGAATGCTTTGGCATGTAATCAAGTTAAGTATTGGAATTGGATGCCCACATAAGTGTCTTTGCTAACACACATCCATTTTGATAGGAAAAAAGCATCTAATTACCCTTTTGATAAAATAATGGATGTCGCTAAATATAATTGTCATGTCCTATGTAGAACTCCACATTTATTGGTCCATGGATGCAACTCTATGATGATGGGATGTGTCAAAGTAGAATGATGCAAACCTAAAATCCAATAGAGAGAAATTGTCTCAACAGACCTACTATTTATCAGAATCATTGTGGACATAGCTAAGGACAAAATATGTCGGAAGCAAACGATTATAGGTGATATCAACTAATTGGAATTAAAGTTTAGTGTGCCTGTCAAGGGATAAGTGTGAGATTTAGAGAATCTCTAATTTAGATATTTCCTAAGGCAAATCATTTATGTGTAAAGTAGCGTCCGAATAATTCTGGTCCAAATAGAGCGCAATGGTTCCAAAGGATTCATATGACTGATCCCCAACTTTGTATAGAATTGAGGTATAGTTGATTGATTGATTGACTCATTGTTGCTTTAATTTTCGCCCTTCATTTTGGTCACCATCCAAGTCAAATTGTACTTATTATTGTTTCAGTTGTTTATTTTTCCCCTTGTTTTTGGAACTTTATTTTTGATTAAATGAGTTTGATCCCAGTTACTTGATGGTCTGAACACAATTGAATTCTGTGATTGAATTTGGGAACACTAATTGGTGTTGGACTTTTTCCAAGAAAATCCCGAGGCACGGAAAGTTTCTTGCTTCAATGCTATATGACAGATATAGTTGGAAGTTTCATGCTTTGCATTGAGAATGCTCTCCTATCCATGGTTGTTCGTGCTGTATGTATGCTTTTGTGTGTATTATGTGTTCTTTCTCTGGGTGGTGATGGTGGTCGAAATGTCAGGGATCTCCTCTGTCCATGCTTTTCAATGGCAAACAGCAAGTGTCATGTGCATGTAGTTACTTTTTTCCTGTTTGATACGGGTTTGATGATTGATGTGTGTTTCAATGTAGATACCAGACTTAATTAAGTCCATCCCTGTATTTTTTGACTTAAAGCTACCATAGGCTTATAGAAGCATAGCAGCTTGTTAGGTCTTGGCCCGTAGGTAAATTGATGCTATGGATATCTATGTTATCCTCGTTGTCATACCTGAATGTTCTTGTTCTTCTCTGTGAATGTAACTCTGAGAACCCTGGTTTGACTCATTCCTGACTATGTTACTGTTTTGATGTACAAGGTGCTTAATTACTCCATCTTTCCTAATTTATCTGGCATTATTACTATTTACGAGTCAAATAATTTTTCTTTGACTATGATTTTTGAAACATTTTAAAAGTATATTCACATAAAAAATTGTGATTTATAAAGAATTGATGTCAGAAGTTCCTTTGATAATTAGATGGGTTGACCCTCGTACTCCAAAACTCCCATTCTTTGCTGGGATGGAGGGAGTGCTCAGATATATTTGGTAGAGATCATTTGCTATATTTGAGAAGCCCTTTCGAGTCCTCTAGTGAAGCAACTCTGTTAGGATAGAAGCTTGTTAGCTATGGCGGAATTGAAAGAAGAAAACCCTAGAAGGGTTGAGAGAAGAAGAGAGAGACGAGTGAGTCGGTCAAAATGTAATTGACCAAAACTAATTTTATTATTGTGTAGAGACTATTTATATTTACAAGTGTAAAAGGAGGAAAACAACTGTAAAATATTTACATTACTAAACTACAACAGATGTGGCTAAGTTTTATAGGAGGGCCTTCTGCTTTCCTTTATCCGATTGGCCCTGTGTCAACTGGGCCTGAGATGTATCTGGGACACCCCCCCTCCTCAAGCTTGAGGGTGAGAACACACCAAGCTTGCAAAGTAATCCATGATGAACCTGACCAGGAAGAGCCTTGGTCATGATGTCTGCCAACTGGTTGGTGCTGGAGATAAAATGCAAAGAAATCAGACCACTTTGCAAGCAAGTGTGCACATAATGACAGTCAATCTCAATTTGTTTGGTGCGCTCGTGAAATACTGGGTTCTTGGCAATATGAAGAGCTGCCTGGTTGTCACAATAGATTGGAACTGGACTAGAGATAGACAAACCAAGGTCATGCAGTAGCCTGAGTAGCCAAGAAGCCTCAGCTGAAACTTTGCGAAGGAGATAGTGGGTTGCTTTTTGCTTTTCCAAGAAATTAGGCTGCCACCAAGAGTAATATAATAGCTAGTGATATATTTGCGAGAAATAGTACAAGCAGCTCAATCAGAGTCAAAGTAGGCTGTGAGAGACAAATCAGATGAGCTGGAGAGGAGCACTCTTGAGCTGGATCATTAAGCAAATACCTGAGAACATGTAAGGCTGCCAACATGTGGGGCACTTGAGGTTTTTGAAGAAACCGACTTAAATGTTGAACTGAGAAGGAGATATCAGGGCCGGTATGTTGCAAAAAATTGAGCTTCCCAATCAATCTCCTATACAAGCTAGGATCAGAAACAGGTTCCCCATGTCTAAAACCAGTTTCACAGAAGGGTCCAAAGGGGTCATGATCACAGAAGGGTCTAAAGGGGTAATGACAGGAGAGAAATGTTGACAGTTAAATTCAGACAAGAGGTCAGAAGTGTACTTGTATTGGGTAACCTTGAGGAAGAAGAGATATCTCTAAACCTAGAAAGTAGTGAATTGAGCCCACGTCCTTGATTTTGAATTGAGCATCCAAGAAGGACTTCAAAGAGTTCATCTCAAGAACATCATTACCAACCAGCAATATGTCATCAACATACACAGCCAAGACAATGGGAGAATCAGAGGACACCTTGGTGAATAAAGAATAATCATTCATATTGGAAATGAAGCCTCTGGATTGCAAAGCCGCAGACAGTTTTGAAAGCCACTGTTTAGAAGCTTGCCTAAGGCCATAGAGGGACTTCTTGAGTCTGCAAACCAGGGGAGAAGAGAAGAGGGGATAGACACATCAAGA
Organism: Nicotiana attenuata; assembly: GCF_001879085.1. Taxonomy (NCBI): domain Eukaryota; kingdom Viridiplantae; phylum Streptophyta; class Magnoliopsida; order Solanales; family Solanaceae; genus Nicotiana; species Nicotiana attenuata. The sequence continues at coordinate 38,429 of NW_017671997.1, forward strand.
CCAGGTGGAACCTTCATATAAACCTCTTCATGGAGATCCCCATGAAAGAAGGCATTGCTCACATCAAGTTGAAAAACAGTCCAGCCCCACTTAGCAGCTAAAGTGAGTAAGCACTTGATGGTGGTTAACTTGACAACAGGGGAAAAAGTTTCAGTGAATTCAATGCCCTCCTTTTGAGTGTCACCCATAATGACTAACCTGGCCTTATACCTCTCAATAGAACCATCAGCCTTTTGTTTGATTTTGTAAACCCACTTACAAGGAATAGCTTTCTTGTGAGGAGGTAGAGTAGAGGGACAACTCAACGGCTTGGAATTCCTTTAGCATGGCCTCCTGCCAAGCAGGATGTGAGGCAGCCTGTTGGTAGAACTGGAGCTCATGCATATGTATGTCAACAGAAGATACCTTGGAAGAGTTAGGAGGAGAATTAGAGGAAAGGACAGAAGAACATACATAGTCTTTGAGGTAGGAAGGTTGGTGCACTGTTGCGGTGGATTTCCTCAAAGGTGGAGGAGAAGGGAAGACAAAAGGAGAAACAGATAGAGGGGTAGGAGAAGGATATGAGGGAACAAGAATCTTGGGATGCAGAAACAACGGTCGTAGGAGAAGGTAAAGGAAATGAGGTTGCAGAATCTACAAAATCTGATGTGGAATAAAAGGGAAAGACAGAAGGATGATCAGATCTATACGGAAAGAGATGTTAATGGAAAACCACATCTCTAGAAAAGAAAATGGAATGAGTAATGAGATTAAGAAGTTTGTAACCCTTTTTGCCAAAGGGGCACCCCCAAAATATAGAAGGAATTGCTCTTGCCTGGAATCTGTCTCTGCCAAACTTAGGTGAAGTAGCAAAGCATAAACATCCAAAAGATTTCAGGTGATCATAAAGTGGAGGGAGGCCATGAAGTTTCTCATAAGGGGAAAGTTTCTTCAAAACAACAGAAGGAAGTCTATTTATGAGATAAGTGGTAGTTAGAACACAGTCACCCCAATATTTAAGGGGAAGGGTAGATTGAAAATGAAGAGCCCTGGATACTTCCAATAAGTGTTTGTGTTTCCTTTCAACCACCTTATTTTGTTGAGGGGTGTGTGGGATAGTGGTCTGATGGAGAATGCCTTGGTTTGAGAAGAACTTGTTGGCTTCAGAACTGCCACCAAGTTCAAAGGCATTGTCTGACCTAAAAGTTTGAACAGATGATTGAAAGTGAACTTTGACCATGACAATAAAGCTTTAAGGACAGAAAGAGCATTGCTCTTCCAAGAAAGAATGTGAGTCCATGTGGCTCTAGTATAATCATCAACCAAAGTTAGAAAATATCTGAAGCCACTATAAGTTCTTGTGTTACATGGACCCCTAATGTCAATATGTACTAATTGAATAGGAGCAGAAGAGTGTATAACACTTTCAAGAAAAGGTAATCTCTGTTGTCTTGCTAGTGGACAAACAAGGCACATAAAATTTTGCAGAATGAGCTTCTCTTTGACTCTCATCTTGCTGCAGGAGGCTATAAGCTTTGCTGATTGGTGGAAGGGGATTCATCAACATAATGACGCTGATTGGTGGAAGGGGATTCATCAACATAATGACACTCTTAACAGTTGTGTAGGATTCATTGAGACCATTAAGAAATTGAAACAACTATTGATCCTCTACGAACTTAGGCAATGCACCACATGAACAAACATGACCTACATATGATGAATTCAGCTCATCCCACGAACTCCTCATTTTGGTGAAGTAAGAAGCTATATCAGAGGAGCCTTGAGTAGTTGAGCTGATCTCCCTTTGTATTTGGATGTATTTAGACCTATTTGACTGACCAAACCTTTCATTTATATCTTTCCAAACTTCCTTAGCAGTTTTATAACACATGACACTAACAAATATTTCTCTAGATACCGAATTAGTTATCCAGGCATTAACCATATCATTATACCTTTCCCAATATGGATAACAAGGGGAGTCAGGAGTGGGTTGGTTGGCTCTGCCATCTAATAGACTGAGCTTGTTCTCTGCAGAGAGGGAAGTAAGCATACTGTTACGCCATAACACAAACCCACAACCACTGAATGGTACAGATACCAGTTGACTCTCGGGATTATCCGAGGGATGAATATAAAAGGGATGTGAGGGATCCAAGGAAAAAGAAGCAAATCCGTTGGAAGGTGAAGTAGAGTTAACATCATCTATAACACTACCCATTTTCAGCAGTAATTAAAGCTAACATTAAGAAACTACAGCAGTATGTTGAGTAATTAGAGATGGATCCAAATCAAGTACATGCAATGAACATCAACAATAAAAAATATCAAGGCTTGTGATTAGGAGTAACAACGATACCGGCCTTCTTCTGAAAACCCGAAGAAGTAAGGTCTTGTTCAGCCATGAACCCCAAGTAGAGAAATCCAGTAGAAACTCTCGAGCAACTTGAAGATTAGTGAAGATCAAGCACGAAAAGTCGATTAAACGCGGAGATTGAAAGAAGCTCCATATTTCACAAACGTACTTTGAACGTCGACGATCAGAATCAATCTCTGACGATTTCAAACAAGATTACCATCGGAAGAAAGCTTGCGACGAGAGGAATCAATATTCCTGCTCTGATACCATGTTAGGTTAGAAGCTTGTTAGCTATGACGGAATTGAAAGAAGAAAACCCTAGAAGGGTTGAGAGAAGAAGAGAGAGACGAGTGAGTCGGTCAAAATGTAATTGACCAAAATTATTTTATTATTGTGTAGAGACTAGTTATATTTACAAGTGTAAAAGGAGAAAAACAATTGTAAAATATTTACATTACTAAACTACAACAGATTTGGCTAAGTTTTATAAGAGGGCCTTCTGCTTTCCTTTATCCGATTGAGCCTGTGTCAACTGGGGGCCTGAGATGTATCTGGGCTAACAAACTCTTTATCAGTGTTTGGTATTTGCATCTTAGGCATCACATGAATGCAAAAGTATCCAGGAAATGTGTTTTTCTGCCTAGGTATAATAGAGTTAGAGGGACTGACTGTTCATTTTAGAGAGCTTCTCTGGTCAGACATGAGATGGATAGAGTACTTCGTTCTTTTTGTAAAACCAACACATCTGTTCCACAGTTCCAGAATCCAGATGTACCCTTGAATAAATTGCATATAGAATGGAAGTAGTTGTTTTGTGATGTAATTTTGATTTTATTAGTCAAATAAAAAAGGATGGCGGCAGGTTGGAAGCTAAGTTAACAATAGTCAACTTATGAACAAAATGGATAATTTTGTAAAGGACTAAAGCCAGCCAGGTGCACGAAGCATCTCGCATTCACGCAGGGTCCGGGAAAGGCCGGTGCATGAAGCATCTCGCATTCACGCAGGGTCCAGGGAAGGGCCACACCCCAAAGGGTGTGATGTAGGCAGTCTGCCCTGACGCAAGCATCAGTACCGATTCCACGGCTTGAACCCGTGACCTATAGGTCACATAGAGACAACTTTACCGTTGCTCCAAGGTTCCCCTTCAATTTTGTAAAGGATATGAGCAAGAAAATAGTCACAGGAGTGACAGAGTATGATAATATTGAGTTGTTTACGGGGGGATCAATCTTGACAAGATCTTATCTCTAAGATAAAATTATTTTTATTTTGTTTCTATCTAATAGATCAACATAAATAATATCCTCACAATCTACATAAGAGAGAGAGAGAGAAGGGGTGGGAGGTTCCCCTCGGAATATGGAATGCGAAAAGTGCCCATCATCCTGAAGAAAATTGCCTGATTATATATTTCTATTTAATGCAGAAGCATGACTGCTTAGTGTTCCTACTGTGCTTAAAAGCTGAAGTGCATAAATTGACTACTAACAGAAGGGAACACCTCAATTCCTCTTATTAAAACCATTACTAGCTATATCATTCAAACGATTATTATTTGAGCTTTTTATGCAAACAAGCTCCACAGAGCTGTCATATGCAGGTACTATGAGGTCACAGCTGTCTTGATCGCTCACAGCAACTGCTATTGAAGTCTTGGTGTGGGTCCATCCAAGCTGATAATGTAGCTTTGTAGTTTTTTGGGCTTCTTTCTATCTTTCCATATATGGGTTTACTTCGTTCTTACTTCCTCTCTTGTAATAACTCTGACTTATGCATGTTAGAATGTGTTTGCGTGTGTTGAATTTGCTCATTCTGATTACGGTCGCTCTACTGTCCTAGTGATAAATAGGTAACTTTATAAGCTGGTGCTGAATTCAGCAATTTTTATTTTTTTTTGAAAACTAATGTTTGTCCTTCTATGCTTCAACTCATTCGACGGTGCCTTTTCTATAGGTCAGGGAAGTGAAGCATCTAGATCCTACTACCAGGGCCAGAGGACCGATCCAAGGATGGCATTAGAGAATCAAGGTGGCAAGGATCCCAGAGCACGGCCTCGTGAAGAAGACATGGATATTGGTTACGAAGATAATCCTGTGCAGCCGTCTTTGGAAGGGCTAGAAAAAAAAATTCTTGATGATATAATGAAACTCACCAAGGAACAAAATGATGCAGAAGATGCAGAAAATTTTAGGCATAGGGAGGTTAGTTCAGCTTACTTAAGTGCTGCCATAACATGGTAAATTCTTCGTTAGTAAGTCAAGTTCTAAAGAGGTTCATCAAAAGGGCGATACCGCAATTCGTGTTATGTGCATCTTTTTAGGATAAACGAATATTTATGCACAGCTTTCAATTTCCATCTATATCTCATAGCTATCAACTCTGTGGCTCTGTGCAGAACTAGATAGATCCAACTGAGAGACCCAGATATTCCCTTAACATCTTAGTTCTTACTAACAAAGAGCAACCTTGCATTCCTCAAAACTTGCCTTCTCCCTAAGGTTCTCGCAACAGAAAACCAACACCTTACCTTAGTAGGCACTATCTGTTACAGTGAAGTCAGATCAAAATATGACGTATCAACAAAAAAGAGTTAGATCAAAGAGAATTGTTAAAATGCCATATCCAAGCCTAGTAACGAGAAAATGTCTTGCAAGTTAGTGGTTATATGTGCTTCAAACTGATAAAACTTAACCCCTACCTTATATTATTTTTGGCAAAGTTTGATGGCCATGGAGTCTAGATACTTAGCTTCAGTTGGGCAATACCTATTACTGGTCAACTAATATTATTATCAATTTTGGATTTGTATGAAGTTTGCTTGACAGTGTTGCTAGTATATCATAATTGGGTTTCTGTTTGCTTATTGATCTCAGATATGATGATTCTTATGGTTTATAGATTGTGTATAGTGTGTTCTGCCTATCACCGGTTAAAGAGTTCAGAGCAAGAAAGGCTACTTTGTCCTAGCAGCTGCAAACAAATAACTGCATTAGGGTGGTTTGATATTGTTGTTAATACTTACTGTCTTCACTTCCCGTCATCCTTTCTTTAGCCAAGGGTCTATCGGAAACAGCCTCTCTGCTTCCAGGGCAGGGGTAAGGCTGCGTACATCTTACCCTCCCCAGACCCCACTTGTGGGAAATTACTGGGTTTGTTGTTGTTGACATGTTGTTGTTGCACTCTTAAAAACTGCTCTTTACTGCTAGGAATGGCAGTGGTCAGAGCACTTTCTGAAATTGTGCTCTTACCATGCTTTACTTGTAGATGAGTGGACATTTTCTATGGACACCTTTCCCGAAGTTGTCTGCCCTCAATGAGTTTGAATGATATTTCTTCGTCTTCCAATATTTGGATTGACTTAGAGTCTAGTACATGAGGTTGAGAATAAGGATCCAAGCTTAAGCTTGTACTTTCAAGTTTTTAAAAGATGTACGGTTTTCGTTGTTTAATTATTGTAGGTTACAGTATTTTTCCGTTCCTTCTATTATCCGTTTTTCCTTCTGCACATATTTAGGTTCTAAAACTTTTGTCCTTGCTCTTTTACCGTTCTAGAATACCCCGCTTAGGAGAAATTGTCATATCTACTTGCTGCAATAAGCTACAAATGATTTTTCTTAGACGTAATAAATTGGTTTTACAGAACCGGAACTGTGTATAACTTTGTTTCCACTATGCCCGTCAGATCAAGAAAGCTTGATACACCTAAATGAAGTTTTTGACTGTCAGCTAGTACATGGTATAAAAGAGGGTTGCTAGGTCTAGAATTTTTCTGAGGCTTTTGTCTTTGTATCTTCTAGAGATGTCTATCTAACTGATGATGCTTGAGAGACTGTGGGAAGGTTGAATAAAAATATCTGTGATAGACTTTCCCTGATGCTTTATGCCTTTTCAGCTGTTATGCTAATTAGATAGATAGAAGAAGTGCAGAAAATTATTCCTGAAATGAAGCTGGAAATCAGCAATGGCAATCACGGCATCTATGGCTTCTATTTTGGAGGAAAGACATTGGAATTGGGAATAATTGTGGAGGGAATCAGGAAGAATTAGGCCGTGATATATCTGAGCCTGGACAGTGGACACTATGCAGGTGGCATTCTAGGAAAAGTGGTTCTTGGTTACGGTAAAGGGCCCTTATAGATCATTAGTTACAGTAAAGGGAAAACAGCTTTCTTATCTGGCTTGTAAGATGACTTTTGAAGTGAATTAGGCTGTGATTTCTTGCTGTGGGGATGTTGAAAGGATACATGGATGTGAGAGAAAGGGGAGCAGCATCAGTCTTCGGAGTGTGAGAAGGAGTTCCAGGAGGAGGGTGTTTAATAATGGCAGTAGCTGGAGGATAGAAGAAAGAATAGGTAGGGTTTGAGACTGAATTTACATCTTGGCTGCCATAGCTGCTACAGAGATTTCCTTCCAAGATCAGTAGTAATACATACCTCATATCTGGAATATGCGATTAAAGAATAGAACTGAAGAAATATATAGTATTAGACTCGGTGCTGCTTCATAGTTCTCTTGAAGTTAGTCACGTTATGATTTAATTAGCCTTGGAAGTGAACTGATTAATAGCCCGTTTGGCCAAGCTTCTAAAATCAGCTTATTTTGGGAAGTGCTTTTCTCAAAAGTACTTTCAAAAAAAGTGCTTTTGGTGAGAAGTAGTTTGTGTTTGGCTAATTAATTAGAAAAGCACTTTTGAGCAGTAATTAGTGTTTGGCCAAGCTTTTGAAAACTGCTTCTAAGTGTATTTTCTCAAAAGTGCTTATCAGAAAAGTGCTTTTGGAGAGAAACTACTTTTTTCTGCTTCTCTTCAAAAGCACTTCTTTTCCTTCCAAAAGCTTGGCCAAACACCTCAATTTTTGGCCAAAAGTGCTTTTGGCCAAAAAAAACACTTTTGGGCCAAAAAAAAGCTTGGCCAAACAGGCTATAAGACTAGTAGGAATGCTATGATTTTTAGTTTATGACGTTATCCCACATGCTTCCGTTCTTTATTTTGTATTCATATCATGTAATGATGTTTTATTATTGTAAATCACAAATTACTCTTGACATTTAAAATGTCAGTTACATAGTTGAGGCACATACATGGACAATCCAGCGCAAAGTCTTGCACGATTCTTTACGTTAGTATTGCTTTTAGATCAGTCAGGGCTAACTATTGGGAGTGGAGAGGTTCTTCTTGTTCTTGTACTGGTTTTGCTTCAACGGATATGAATCTCGTATTGTTATACAATTCTTGTTTCCATGAGAGTAACACTATCAGCTTATGTTTTTTCAGCGGATAAATGCAATCAATGCACAATATCAAGAACAGCTAGTTGCCCTTCGCTCTCGGCATGCTAGTCGCAGAGATGAAGTCCTTCGAAGGGAGTCTCATGCCAGAAAACAACAGTATGAGCAAGTTGCTTTGGATAACTATCCACGTAGTAGCATGAGCGCTAACAATGCTCGTGGATTTGTGGCAATGAACTCCCCATCAGGAGAACGACAAGCAGCTCGTGGATTTGTGGCAATGAACTCCCCGTCAGGGGAACGACAAGCAGCAGCCTATAATGCTGATAGTTATGACTCTTATAGGGAGAATACTCGATATCTGGGCAGTGGAAGGGATCATGGGTATGAACCTAGAGTCCAATACCCTGGGGGTCGTGTTTATGACACTGGTTCACGCTACTATTGAGTAACTGCTTAGGGGTAGTGTCTACTCTATCATTTAGTTTGTTTGGGCTAGGTGCTTGTAGCGGCATATCATACTCTCGTCTTTATAGCTTTTATCAGATGGCAGTGAAGATCATATATGCTTGTAATCCGTGCTGTAATAAGAAAATTATTCGTCTTTAACCTTCTAGTCTCCATCCTGACGATTCATGGTCTTGGCATGGATTGCTGAGGAAGATCGATCTGTTACAGTTCTTGAATCTTCTTGAATGATTTTATCCTGGTTTATTAATACTACGTGATACCAGTAAGTAAGAAGTGCATCAGTCCCCATGGTAATTAATACATGTATTTTTACCTCAATTTCGCAGGAACCATGGTATTAATGTGGTTTGGTGAATGCGCCGATCTGAGTAAGTTTTTCTTGAAGTGCCATGTTATACTCCTAGATACATATTTCCTAAAGGTTTTATGGGAGTCATATCCACTCCAAGAGTTGCTCTGAGTTGAGCATAACCAAAATGAAGGAAAGTTGTCACTAATTTTGAAAGAATACCTTGAGAATTTTCTATCATGTCATGAAAATAGCTGATTTCCATAATTTCCTCCAGAAGTGGCAATTGGGATCTATACAAATTAATATTTTAGAGAAGTATAAATACTTTCTAGTAGAAAAATGCTTTCGCAATTGCCACCTTTTTCAAGAAAGTAAAAACCAAAAATTATGACATTTTGGCTCAAGCTCATATTTCCTAATAAGAAACAAACAAACCCACAAAAAAAGGGAGATTTTTAAAAATAGCCAGATTTACAACTGGTCGTTCAAAAATAGTCCAATTTCAAAAGTAATTGAAATTTGGCCACTTTTTATGTAAAGATAAATCTGAGTGAAAACATTGTTCAAAATACTCCAGTATATTATGCTGGAGTTCCAGCATAAGTATACTTGAACTCCAACATATTATACTGGAGTTCCAGGATAGTATGCTGGAACTCCAGCATAAGTACACTAGAACTCCAGCATAATATACTGGAGTTCCAGCAAGTATAATGGTCCACAAAAAATATACTGGAGTTTGGAGCACCAGTGCTCCAGTCTCCAGTATATTATTATACTGGAGCCAGCAAAGTATACCGGTCCAGCATAATATGCTGGAGTTCATACACAAGTGCACCGAACTCCAGTATATTATGCTGGACCGATCTCTATTGCAGCAAAACGGTGGCTATTTTTCATTGACTTGATAAATGCTGGCTATTTTTGATTGACCAGTTCGAAAACTGGCTATACCGTGCTATTTTTACCAAAAAAAGAAAAGGAGGAAAAAGTTTAATGGAAAAGGCATCTCTTCCATTGGGCTTGAAATTGATTTTGATCAGCCAACTACAACACAACACACCCTTTATTTTTCACTTCTATCATTTCTCGACAGAATATATTAGTTTTAAAAAGCAAACAGTGACATCATCTCCTATTTGGTTGGCACTTACAGATATTTTTAGGGATGGCAATGGTGCTTTTTTAAAGCGGGGGCGGGTTGCGGGTTTAATGCGGGGCAACTTTAAGTTTTATTTCTTTTGAAACAAAGCAATCATTTCAACTACAATTTCACATTCTTCTTCACTAGCACGAATATTATTTTAATAATTAACCAATTTGCGTAAGTGTCACCAAAATAATATTACATAAGTTAAGATATCACTATTGATGCCTTGATAATACTGCTTAGGGGTGTACATAGGTCGGGTTGGTTCGGATTTTCTAATTACCAAACCAAACTAATTGTATCGGATTATTAAATCTAAAGACCAAACCAAACCAATAAAAGTCGGGTTTTTCAACCTCGGTTTTTCTCGGGTTTTTTGGGTTTTCGAGTTTTTCTCGGGTTTTTTTCGTAAAGTCTTCATAGCACCAAATATAGAATTTGTGCTCCAAATATTTCTTTAATCCTAATAAGATATAACTAAATAAGGTGTTTTTCAATAAAATAACATAAATATGAGATGAGTTATGGCATTGTACTAAAATATTAAACAATAAAGATAATAAAATCGTATAAAATAAGTATTATTAATAAGCCATAACGAAAACAAACATAATTTAAAATTACTGATAAGTTGCTAAAATAAGTACGACTAATAAGTACTAGTATTATTTACATGACTAAACACTAAAGAAAAACTAAGTTATGCATTTTATCTAAACCACGAAAAAACTAAAAAACNTATTTGAGTTACTAACATTTATGAACTAAGACTTATTGGATCATCCAAAAATTATAAGTCCAAGTTTGAAATAATACGTAAAAAGATAAAACTATAAAAAAACTTAAGAAATATTTATTAACTACACTACAATAAATATTTTTATGTATTAAATATATTTAAAANTATTTATATATTAAATATATCTAAAACGTCTATATATGTATTAGTGGTTTGGTTTCGATTTGACTTTCTTAGTTAAAACCAAACCAAACCAATTATTATTGGATTTTTTTTTTCCAACACCAAACCAAACCATAGTCTGATTTTTTTTCTCGATTTGACTCGGATTATCGGGTTGGTGCGGTTTGTCGGTTTCATTTGTACACCCCTAATACTGCTTAGAGAGATACCAGAGAAGTTGTCTATTATTATCTTCTCTGAGGATTTAATCAAGGATATTTTGCAGCAGCAGCAACTGGGTGTAGAAGCTGGTGGTTTTCTAGTTTCACCATTGCAAGACGGTAAATATAAATGTTTATGTGATTCTATTACTCTCCATTTTATAAATAATAAAATATCAAACTAGTTTGTTTTAGAAAAAAATTAAAGAAAAAAGAAAATAAAATTAAGTGGGGCGGGGCGGGTTGGAAGCTGAAAAAATAACTATGCTGGGTGGGGCTGGGCGGGTTGAAATTTTTGTGGATTTTGCCAAACCCGCCCCTCCCCCGCCCCGCCCCATTGCCATTCCTAGATATTTTAGGGCTACCTTTTGTTTCTCCATAGAACACGTTTGAATTAACAATAAAGGATTGGAGCTATCAATCCCTATCCCATTTGATTCAAGTACTATTCAATGGTCAACATAAGGTTGCTCAATAACAGAGACAAATATTTCTAAAAATGCATCAAATATAACATTCTTCTTGGATAAACATTGCAATTAGGACTGCTACTCTTCTGGTCTGTTAACGAAGGATGAAAAATGTGCACATGCTACTGGTTGCAAAGATATACTTGTTCACATAATAAAGAAAAGAATCCTGCCCTCTTGGGGAGGTGTCAACAATTTGAGCAGATGTTTGGGAGCTGAAATTGCTCTTTAGATCTTATACAACAACAACAACGACCCAATAAAATCCCACAAGTGGGGTCTGCGGAGGATAGTGTGTAAGCAGACCTTACCTCTATCCCGAGGGAATAAAGAGGCTGTTTCCGATAGACCCTCGGCTCAAGACGACGAAAAGAGACAATATATCAGGTTAAGTTAGCAAATTGGTTTATTAGGGAAGTGCTTTCTCAAGTTGGATGTAGGTGACAACCTATAACTCATTTGGTCAATTAGAACTTGTCACTTCCAAATAAAAACATAATAAGTTCATTCACACAACTGGAGTTTGTTCCAGGCTTTCAATGGTTTATAATCAGCACTCAAGAATATAGTTACAGATGCCACTTTGCGTTGTAGAATAACTATACAATTCCCTGTGAACAGCTTCACCTCGGAAAGGGTTGCAACTTCAAGTCATCAATGGAAAGATACATAATACTAACTGAATGCTCTTTAAGTGTAGCTAGCAAAATCTGTATCTTGTTTCCTTGGATTGGTGGTGTGAATGAGACAACAAATTCTGGATTATGGTTTCTGTATATGCTGTTCCTAATATAAGAGCTTCACTGTACCTCATGGCCAAAATTTATCAGTCCCTTGCAAATCACATGCACGTTGTTCACAGTCAAGCTTGCCCCATCGTGCATCAACTCGATCACATGGAAATATAGGCTTGTTCAAACTGTATAAAATAGTTGGAATTCGCTTCAGAAATACAGGAATAAATTAAATACCAAGTTTTCAAACTTCAAGCAGACAGGAACTAACCCGATGAAAAAAACTTTCAACTTAAAAGACCCATTGAAGACAAGATTGGGAAGCAATCAAGAAAACTAGTTCTGTCACAAACTGGACGCATACTCAACTGCAGAAATTTTTTCTATAATGGACATCAAGAGGATTTATCAAGTTCACTAATCAGAAAACGGAGAAGAAAAGGTCATGAATATACGGTTAAAAGAGGAGAAGTTTCAAATAAGATTGTACTAACAAGATTTAAGTTAAAGGGTTTGGGGGGCAATGTGTTCACATCATATTTGAGAGTTTTAAGTCCTCTTTCTTGACGTAAAAGATGCATAGCTGAAAACAGAAAAAGCTTTACAATGCAGTACCTTCTATTTACCACATTGTGCATGTAACATAACCATTGTGAAAATTCAGCTTGAGATCCAGCTTGTACAGGATTTGCTCTGTCAAATTACAAGAGAAACAAAGTTCATCAACATCCACTAAGAAACTCGTTAAGGTATTCCGAGCATTCAAGGCAGCAGTCTAAGTCATAACATCACAGAAAGGCACTCTAGCCCAATGACATCACCGACTATCGAGATTGTAAAGCCCCGTAAATTTTTCATATCTAATTCAAGCTAATTACATGTTTACAGAGTGATTTAATTAGTCTCAAAGGGTGTGCGGGCTCACACGAGGGTGACAATGAGCTGGGGATATGTGAACATGCCTAAGGAACCAATAGGAAGAGGTTTGGACCAGGGAATAAGAAAAATGGAAGCAAATGAATCGCAGTGGAAAGTTCCAGCATGTCTCCTATTTGGACAGGGCATGAGACACTCACAAAGATTTGGACAAGAAGCGAGCTGACGCAATGGACTAAAGTTCCATCAAGTGGGCATTGCATGTCACCGTCCAGATCCTGGAACCAGGGAATGTCGCCCATTGCATGGGGTGCCTGAAATTTAGTGAAAACAATTATCCAACTTCAAAAATATATATCTCTTGATATATAAGGAATTTCACCAAGGTTCCTTGACGAAAGTTGTAGCTCTTGAAGCATTTCCAACACTTCAAACCGTTCGTCAGTTGTAGATCAGTACGAAAAGATATGGCTGTTTTACCAAAGGGTGGCCATGCAATCACAGTCCATGCGACGACTATGTGCCGCATGGCCAGAGCATGGAACCCCAGCACCATAAATATAGCTATTTCGGTACAGATTTGCACTTTGAGAAAGGGATTAGGTTCTTGGCTCTCAAGTGAACATTTGGTACTTCAAAAATGATCCTACTAACCAAGGTAAGTTATTATTGGTGATTTGAAACTCCTTCACGGTGAGGAATGGGGGAGAGGGGGGGGGGGTATGGGGAAGGACTAAGAAGGTGTTGTTTTCTCTGTTTTTTGATGAAGTAAGATGTTATATTAACAAAAGCATCAAGAAGATGCATAGTTACAAAAGTTGAGGTGCAAAAATGAAAGAAAAACTAGTCCCTTTACAGTATGTCAATCTAAGACAAGGGAGCTAACAAAGTCTAGAAGATGAGCAGAACTAGTTACAGTAGCTAACTTAGTCCAACAAAAAAGATTGAGTAGGCATCTAGCTTTGAGAGAGTGATTTGGAGTTGAGATCCCATCAAAGCATCTACTATTCCTCTCATTCCACAAACACCAAAAAAATAACTGCAGGGACCATCAACCAGATCTTCTTGATGGTCTTATCAACTCTCCATCGACTCCAGCTCAGGTGTGCCTGTTTTATGTTTTGTGGCATAACCCATTTGAGGCCAAAAATACAATAAAACATGTTCCAAAGGTCAGTGGCCACTGGGCAATGCAAAAACAGATGGCTGACTGTTTCCACATTCTCCCTGCGCATATAACATCTATTGACCAGCTGAAGGCCTCTCCTGTTGAGATTGTCTTGTGTCAAGCAAGCTTCATGGAGAACAATCGAGTCAAAGCAAATTACTTTAATAGGCAGCTTAGTTTTCCATATTAATTTCCATGGCCATGCATCGATCACTTGGTTTTGAGAACATAGCTGCCTGTAACATTCTTTCACCGAGAAAGTGCCCTTACTCCCCCAACAAATGGTGTCCGGTGTACTTGCATTCATGTTGAACCTTTCCACTCTGGCAAGCAATTCTATCAAGTTGTCCACTTCCCAATCTTGCACTGCTCTTCTGAGATGAACATCCCAATTATTGCCACTTCTGTTCTGAGCTATGGAGGAGTCTTTGTCCAATGCAATCTGGAACAGGCTAGGGTATTCATCCATGAGTGTAATGTTGTTGAGCCATTTGTCTTTCCATAATCTGATATCTGCTCCATTTGTTTTCTCTGTTCTTTCTACTATTTTGGATAAGTGAAAGGGGGAGATTTGAGGACTTCTATTTTTTTTGGTTTTTGGGGGTTTTTAATTATTGTAATTCTCTTTTAAATTACAGGTGCCAATGTTTTCCCAAAGTTACACGTGTCATTATATCATTGGTTCATTTGACATGTCAACAACGACTGGCTTTTACGCGGATGGTCTATATATAAGAATGTTAAGCCAATCACATACCTATAGTTTTACATTGCCAGTAGAAAATATAACGAAATTATGATAGTACTTTTTATTTTATAAAATATTGACTGAGATGAGTCTAAATGAAGAAACATGATCGATAAGGATTCGTATACCCAATCCCCATTTGTTTGGAACTGAGACGTTGTTGTTTGTTGTAGATTAGAATCTAGAAATGAAAATTCTGAAAAAAGAAAATGTTCCTATTGCTCTCATGCAAGCTGATAAACTAGGTACCTTAGAACTTCTTTGAAGTGATCTGCACATTCTTTGCAAGGGTACATGCGAGATAATATTGCCATCTGCAAGCAAAAAGAAAAGCTATCCCTTTAGTTTCCAAAAAAAGCACCATTCTCTATGATCAAAATCCTTATTGCAGGCGGAATGGTAAACACATAAATTCCTTGTAGTATATAATGGAAAAGCTCATCATAAATTGGGGGCATCAATGTATAACACTTCCCATATGGTGGTCACCTTAATTTTGTCCCAGTGCTTATGAAAAGCATAACAGAAAGGAAGTTTGAGTATTTTGAACTAGTGATAAGGGGTAACTACTCTACCCCTAGATAAGCCCTCAATATTTTAAAGCAGATTCTTGGGTTATGTAACATCACCTTCCAATCACATAAATCACATATACAAAACCATCTAATATAGGGGGTGTTTTTGTATTTTAATCGCAAACGCTATAATAAAAGTAAGACTATTAAAAGGCAGCTGCAAGTATGCCGCTTTGTTTGGGGGAAGAGGGGAGATGATGCTGGAGATGTGCATACTTCGGTAGCTGAAGGGAGAGAGGACAGCGAGGACAAGCAGGGACCCAGTGCGATGAGGGAGAAGGTAGAAGTGTGAATTGAGCCAAGGGATGGAATGGGAGTGGGTAAAAAAGCGGACTGCAACATGGATTTCAGGATTTTGAGGGTGCTTTAGTCTGAGAATGGGTCATAGGGGTGGGCACATAGGAGCAGGTGACAAAGGAAGGGCAGTGGACAGCGGGCTGGTGCAGGTGAAGAGGGAACAGTGCCAAGAGACAGTGGGCTGGAGTGAAGATAGTTAGAACGTATCTAGAATGGTGGCATCGCTAGTTTTAGGAATATCTATTTTGTTTTTTCTTCATGTTCGGTTTTCTACTTCTCTACTCCATGCTTTCCTGTTCCTAAAGCACTTACCATTCGTTGATTTCCATTTTTTCTATTTCCTTTATCTAAAATTCAATTTTATTTGTTTTTCCTACTTGTAAGAACCATAAGTCACCCAAGACTTAAATCTGGCATTGTAGGGACTACTCTTAGGTTTCAGACAGATGTTAAATAGGCGACATATTCAATAAGAAAATTAGAATGAAAAATTCCTAATCAACATTGAGCAATCAAAACTTCCCAATAAGGGTAAGTTATATATGAAATGCAATGCAAGGGAAAAAAGCAATAATGACAATGGCGTCAGTGGAATCGACAGCATTCTCAAATTGCTTATTCACACCACTATCTTATAGAGCACCTATTGTTTACTCCCTTTCAAAATTTATCCTTCTATTACTTCCCATCCTCTGAACTGCATAAACCTCTCACTCTTATAATGGCACAAGAATTTCCCAAATGATTGTCTTATTTCTTATGCACACCTTGCACCTCACATGCAGACAAACAGAAATCCGACATATCAATTTCAGTTGAGCTCTCGAAAGAGAAGATATCCTTTTGGATATGTCCACAGCATGAGAAGACAAGGTCAAAATGTAATTATTTTGCATGAAGATATTCAAAATTTCTTTGGAATCCGATGACGAAGCAGTTGGGATTCTAAACTTCACAGTTCTGAAATCAAGAAAAATAATAGTTTAGGGTGACTGAGTACCATACCAGTTCTTTCACATCCCTCTTTTGTTGTCTGGTTGGCTTGTCTGGATACTGAAAAAAAATACAATTGAGCTATTATGATCATATAGGTCGACAAGCAAGAATATTCAATAAATAAAATGTATCTATTTTTGGGCACCAAGAAAAAAAAAAAGAACCAGGCAGATAAGGAACCCTTTGGAACACTATTGTATATTGCCCTTATGCGAATTTATTAACCATCAAGAGCATTGGGTAGACTAGATATATAACAAAATAGTAGAGCAAAACTAAAACCAGACAATTAATTATCGAAATAGAACAATTCACAGTAATGATAACACAATTAGGGGTAATCAGTGTTCTCACCTTGCTTAACTGTGTGCTAACAATATTATTAATGAACGCGTATTGCTGTACAATTCTCAAAAAACTTGTCAACCGAAATGCCTAAGCAACCCAGACTAAATTTTCTCTACTGAAAGGTTTTTACAGCTGCGTAGAAACTAGAAAGAGAACTTCTGCAATAGAAAAAGTGGATACTTGACCTGAGCTCCAAGAGTGTGAAGAAAAGTCCAAGTAGCTCTTCCAAGATCTTCTTTAGTCACTGGGCCAGCATTTTTCTCCTGAGAAAGATGATTGATAATTTTTTTTACTGTGGTGTGAAAAAACAAGCAGCAAGCAATTGAAAACCAACATATACTGGATAACATTCTCCTGGTGAATGAGGAGCAATTAAAATTTTCCGATCTTTCAAAACAGTTAAATGCCAAAGAGCTTAATGAACGGGAGACCCAGAAGAAATTCCTAAAACAAATATTATTTGATGCACCAACTCCCAAATTTTACGATCAATGATCAATTACTGCAGAGATACTCCCCCGTCTAACACAGCACCTCTCAACCGAAAACAACCGCTACTAAACTTAAGACTCATACTTCACCTGCAGCACCACTGGAAGTCGAAGAATCATCGCTGAAAGTAACCCAATAAGCCAGTATACTCACTCCCCCTTGTCTACCCACACTCCTCAGAAATGTGTTTGTTATGTAGTCTTTTGTCAGTTGGAGGAAACTTCAACACCCTCATGCATTGCGATCATCAACTAAGCCTCAATTCCCAACTAGTTCAGATCAGCTATATGAATCCTCTGTATCCATTCCCCTATATTCAAGCCAATTCCATTTCATCAATGTCGCACGTACTTAAGTAGGCAAGTCTATTAGTACTAAAAATTTATCATAACTAGCTATTTTCACGCTCGCGCCACTGCTTTTATTATCCGGCGTTGGAACTGGCGACACTTTTCATATAGGTGGAGTTCAAAACCCTTCATGCATTTAATCGAAAAAATAATCTTTCTTTTTTTCTTTAGTAGTATATGGTGAAAACTTACGTAATCTAGCATCATTATCCATTCGGTTTATATAGCTCAAACCTATCTCAACAGCCAACAATATTTTTACGGTAGTAATAGAAAAAGACGCCGAGACTATCCGTGAGAACTTTCATCAAACACTTAATAGGCGTTATCTACATACCTCCGGTGCTTCAATAAGTGCAGAAGCACTAAAACACAGCTCGAAGCTACAAAGTAATTAAAGGCCCTTAAGGAAAATTACCTGCTTGGGCAATTCAGAATGTTGAGAAGTTGGAGATTTTGAAGGAGGTAGATTGTTGGAAGAAGATGAAGAGAGCCCCAAAGAGAAGGAGTGGTCATCATTATGAGATGAAGGAGGTTTTGGGACAGATATGAAATGAGCAAGCTGGCTTTGGATAGAGTTTGATACTTTCTCGTATGTTTTGAACAGAAGCTGCAATGGATTTTCAGACATTTGGAGTAGTTAGAGTCTTTGATTGAGAATGTTTCTCCAGCCAAACCCGTTGATTCGTTTTTATTTTGAACTCAATTTTCTTTTTTGTTTGGAATTTGTGTCAATAACACAAGGTAGAGACTTTATCATCTATGTACTCTCGTACGCTTTTACACTCTGTTTGGATCATTATTACCCATCGTTTTATAATATATAGTATTATATTATATCATATCATTTTGTGAATACAATATTTGAATAGATTGTATTGTATGGTGTTGTTAAATAATATTTTGCTGTTTGGTTTGACTGTATCGTACTGTAGTGTAACTGATAAGTTTACTAAAATACTCTCAGTTGTTTTAAATATTTAATTTATCAAGAATTACGCATAAAATTATTTAAAAAAACCCTTTCTATATTTATCACCAATTATATCTTATATATAAATTAAGCAATTAAATTCATACAGATTCTATCGAAATTAGTGGAACAAGTTAACAATATTAAAAATAATTAAAGTACACTATATTCATAATTAGATCATAATAATAAAAAAAATGTTAAGTAGACTCCATGCAAAATTTAGATCATAAGTAATATTTCCTAACAACATGACATATAATCCATAGCTTAAGGATAAAAATTAACAACGATGATAAAGAAACGAATGAAAGAGTTGGCAGAACAAAGATAAATAATAATACTTTGCACACTTGAAAACAACATCATCACAAAGTTAATTGGAGATAAAGTAATTAGAATTGGAATTACAAGTCAAAGTAGAAGAAAGAATGAAACAAAAGTAAGGGAAAACATATACCAAAAGAGTTGGAATTTTCACGTATATAGGTTATTAGACTTTTACGTATATAGGTTATATTTTGGGATGCTGTCTTTGAGAATTTATATAGGTTATTAGACTTCACGTAGAATTTTATTATAGAATTATATGACTTTGCTATTATTTAAAATAAAAAAGGTAAAGGGTAAAATAGAATTATAAAGTAAATAAGTTAGGGCATAATTAGAAAGAAAAATAGGAAACAATCCCACCACACCAAATCGGTTGTTTCAAAAAATGGGATTTTTCATTGTTCTGGAACAATGGATTTAACAATACAATAAAACCAATTTTAACTAAACAATCAAAATAAAACATTGTTATGGAAAAATAATACAATACGATACAACGGGTAACAACCATCCAAACAAGCTGTACGCTACTCATCCTCCACATAATAAATGACCAATTTGATTTTTTATTTTGGTCCAAAATAAGTGTTTATCTGGAGGGAAGTGGGGTAAATGGCCGATACTACTGGAAGGATTCCTCTTTGGATAATAGGTACTGTAGCTGGTATTCTTGTAATCGGTTTAATAGGTATTTTCTTTTATGGTTCATATTCCGGATTGGGTTCATCCCTGTAGTAATCGAATGAATTGAGTCGTCAACATGGAAGCGTAAGAACTCAACGGGATTCCCTTCTTTGTTTGTTTGATTCGAAGGGGAAGGGCCCGTTGAGTTCTTAAGAATCATAATATTTTTTTCGTCTGAATGATAAAATGGATTTCTTTTTCTTTTCAAAAACTCCATTTTTCTCATTTTTCTGATCATGTTTTTGAAAAATTCACTATTCGGACCACCTTATATAATCGAGAAAAAATTTAATTTTTTTTCCAAAATTACCCTTATATGCGTATCCTAAAAAGTCATTTACTCCTCACATTTGAGAGGAGCAGTAAGTGCTACTATAACTATGCTGCAATATTTAATTAAGGGTAGTTTAATCACACTAACTATTTTTGTCTATAATTTAGAATTTTCTTAATGGGTGTACCTAAAGCGAATTGGTCACTTAATATGGACCGGAGGGAATATTGATTTTGCACTCCTTTTAAGAAAAAATAAATAAAATATATATTTTATAATTTTACCCATAATAATGACAGCATTTACAAAAATCTTGGGGAATGGGTAATTAATGATAAAGGTAAAACAGGAAAAAAAGATTGTCTTTCTCTTGATTTAGTATAGTGGACAAGTAAAAGTGAAAATATATTTTTAGTATAGTGGACAATTGAAAGTGAACGGAAGAAGGTGGCGGCAAAAAGATTTTAATTGGTATTAGAACGATGAGTAATCCTCCTCCAATCATAAGTCTCGAGTTCGAGTTCCATGAATAAAATCATTTTTGGTAGGAGCACTTTATCTTGATAGGGGACTTTTTTGTGGAGCCCCAAAGCAAAGTAAGAAACCAAATAAAAAATAAAAAAATTCAATGTTGGTATAAAATTTTACACAGCTAATCATTTGCTTTGCAATATAAAACTCATTACTAATTTCTGTTAACACAACATTTGATTAGTTAATCAAAGTTAGATCTCCCTAGTTAATTCCGTATTACTAATTTTTGCATAACTTATGCGAGAATCTATATGTTGTTTTATTCAAATTTGGACGTGAAGTAATAATAGGTTTTGGTGATACCTTGATAAGAGAATATAACGACAAAAAAGCATTAGAAATAGGCAATTCCTGCCTTTTTTATTTTTTTGGTTTTCCACCCGGTGTCCGGTACCCGTATTGGAGCCCGACTAAATCCGGATTCACGACGGGTAGGGTCCCATTCGGGGGTAGCGCTCCCTACCAAGGATTTTTCCATACCCAGTGCTCGAACCCAAGACCTATGGTTAAAGAAGGAGCAGTCCCATCTACTGCACCACATCCTTTGATAGTATTCCTACCTTTATATTCACCTTATACAATTATTATGTTTTTATTCACGACATAATAATTTGACATTGTTAATATTGTAATAGCCGATTCCTGTACTACAATCCTTACAAGAATAGCTCAACCCTTAAACTTAAAAACATCATTGTGAGCACGTGATTTTTGCCCTAAGCAAATTAATTCCAAAAGTTTCAAGTAATTGACTTCTTTATTATTTTACAATTTTTGTGAATTTTTGTTAAATTTTGGCGTTAATTGGTTGCATTTTTATTTCACGTAAAAATACAAAAAAATGTGCATTTGCATTTAGGGATTTAATATCACAATTTTGGTATTAATTAATTTTAAAACAAAATTCAAAGAAAATTGCAAAAAATAGTTTCTTTGCACTTTCAATTGTTAATTGTTGCATTTTTATCTTTAAATAGAGTTTTAAATAATTTTAGGAGTTTAAATAGTTTAATTAAGTCCTTATTTTGTTTTAGCATTTTATAAAATCAGAAAAAAATAAATAAATACAGAAATACAAAAATACAAAAAAAAAAATATATATAAAATACAAAAGAAAGTAAATAAAATACAAGAAAAGCAAAAAATGGCTGCCAAGAGTTGGGCCAAAATGGCTGAGCCCAAATAAAATAAACACCAACCCGTCCAAATCCAACCCATAGCACCCGGTCCAGTTCGTTTGTAACGAAACGACGCCGTTTCATTGGCGTTAGATCAGGACCGTCGAGGTTTGTTGATCGAACGGTCCTGAAGCCCACGATATTTAATATATAAATGTCCAAACATACCCCCCCTACCCCCAAAACCACCGTCTCTCATACCCCGCTGATTCCGGCGTAACGCCGCCCGTCAGCACCGTCCCCCACCGTCTGCCGCCGGCCGGAAATCGCCTCCGCCGGCGGCGATCGTCCAAATGACCCCGCTTTCACACCCTAGAACCCCCTTTACCTCCCCGTTCCAAATCCCTGAACCTTAGCCTTTAAATCCCAGCCAGTGTTCTCGAATTTTCAATCGAAGAATCAGCCAAAACCCTACTTTGTCCGATGGCCCTCAAATTAACACCATAGCCTCACCTTCATCCTTTCATTCCACCTCGAGTCTGCCGGGAATTCGTCGAATGATAAATTTTGAGCCAAGAACCCTAGCACCGCCACAAGATCCCCTGGTGGCGGCGCAGTCCCAAACCACCACAAAACCATACCCCTGAACCCGTATCACCCATTCCCCATCGATCTACGCTTAATTGCTTCCAAAAGCCCCAATTGTTTCGAACTTTAGACTTAGGGTTTTACCACCGAGGCTGGTTTGTTTCTCAGGGTCAATCAATACTTGAGGGGTTTTGAAATCGTGTTATGTGTTTGTTCTGGGTAAGAACAAACACATAATACTATTTCAAGACCAACTTCGAGAATAGGAGAGTTCCGTAGTCTCCAAAATCAGTAAGTTCTTTCTTCTTGGTCTGTTTTTCTTCTTATTTTGCGCATAACAATTTCGTTCAGAATTCGTAGGGTTCTAGTTTACTCTGTTCAAATTAATTCTCCTTTGTTTTGTTTAATGTTGTCCTGTTTTGATCCAGTGTTTGCTTTCGATTAGATGATCCATGAATGTTTTTTTTTTTTAGTCTTAATCCTGTTTGTTTGCTGTTAAGTATTTGCTCATCACCAGATTAATTAGTTTTGGCTTGTTCTTTTTGGAAACATAAGGAAAGATAATCGGATCCTTAGGTCAATGATTCAAATTGTTTGGATATAGCTGAGTCAATCTAGCAGGTTTTTTGTTTAACCATAGTTAGCCTTGACCAATAACCCATTAAAGTTTTTAAAGCCCCTCCCCCTTTGGAAAAAAAACAAAAAACCCCAAGGGGGGTTAAAATAGGAGGAGGAAAAAACAGTTAAAGTGTTTTAGGCCAGTAATTATAGTACAATTAAAGGGTAGCTGGGTATGGAAAGGGTAGTTTATTAGGAATAGTAGTTTTTAAAGTAGGAAAGGGTAGTATAGGGATTGTAATAGGTGTAGGACTTTCTAGAATAGACTTTAGTATAGTTTTCATAAAATAGGTGTTGTTACTGAGTAATAAGTTAAAAAATGAGGGACTGAAAACTAAATAAGAGAGGGACTAAAGAGAAAAACAAAAATCTGAAGAAAAGCTTTAGATTTTGCCTATAAAAGGCACACACATTGCCTTGTTTAGGCAAGTTTTTTGGGACCCTGAAATTCCCTGAAGATTTTCGACTCTCTGACTCTTTAAAATTTCCTAAAATTGTATTTCTAACATTCAAAATTTCTCCCTTTAAGATAGATCATTAGTTCCTTAAAAATCCAAAAAAAAAAAAATATACACAAAACTCAAAATACAACTGTTCTATTGAAACTGCAGGATGATTTTGAATTTAGATTTTGATTTGCATCATTTAACTTAGAGTTCGACTGCTGAAATTTGCTGGGTTTGCCTACTGTTTCTTTTTTACTGCTGGGTTCTAGCTGAAATCGCTGTTGCTATCTCTTGCTGTAAAAACCGTTGTCAATCACTCAAACTGTTGCTGACCTTCTTCTTCTCTTTGTTTTCATTATAAACTCCAGGTATTTTCCCCTAACTCAGGAGGATTGGAAATATAAATATGAGCGTATATTGCAAGCTGGAAATTGGAATAAAAACAAAGCATGTTGTATCGATTTTGCTGTTACTGATGTTTTTAGTGTAGTTCATTGTAGCTAATTAAGACTGGACTGTTTGGACTGTTAATTCATAGTGGATTGTTGATTTTCATTAACGTGGTATGATTGTATTTGGATGATTAGCTTAACTGTTAATGTTAGCAATAGTATACAGGTAGAAGTCGATTTAGATCTTCACTTGTAGTTAGTAATTCGACATTTGAATGGCTGTGAGCATTTAATTAATGACAGCAGTAGTATGAATTTGGACTTGATTAATGTTGAAAACCGAATTTGACTGGGTTGCATGCTCATAAATGTAAAAATCAGATTGACATTGCGATCAAATATGAATTTCATGCGTCTGAATTTGAAGTCAACCGCTTATTGTCCATGCCTAACGACTTAGATGTATAGTCCGGTGTTAATATAGATCGGAAGTAAAAGATGTCCATGGAATCAAGCTGCTTGCATATGCTAATCTGAACCTTAGTTTTTTTTGGATAAAATTGCCACTAAATCTTGCCCTTGTCGCATTGGGCTTCAACGAACAGACCATGTGAATTTGTGTTTTAAGCCGTTGGATTCGATTCAGTCTCGATTTGGGCCCCTGAGCAGGCCCATTCGATTGATCTTTATCTGAGCCCCATTAAGATTCTCTGTTTAGACTTGGTTTAAAGACCTTAGTTTATAGCTCAATGGAGTATAAATTGGGCTTTCGAGTTAGGTAGCGGTTTTTAAATTAAAAGGTTTTTACCCTTTTGTTTAAATCCGGACTTGAACTTGAAACCCGAATTTCATATTGCCAAACCCTTTTAGAGACAACAATATAAATAAAGAATCTTAGTTCGCTTTGGATTGGCCTTAAAAAATAATTAAATGAGACGAGCCTTGCCAAACAAAACATATAAAATTGCGTGGCCCTCATTAAATACTAGGTTAAAATATTTTAGAAATCGGGTAAGCCATTTAGCAAATTTCCATGGTCTCCCGCAAAGATACCGACACGCTAGTCACTTTAGGCGCGTTATTTAATAATTTACCTTCCTAACTCGGGTGCGCATTTCATGCAACCCAAATCCAAATCCCAAAACGTTGAATAAGAGGTGTTGAGGATCCGGGTACATTTCATGTGACGTGATCCAAAAGCGCGCTCTTAGACGATGTTCACTTTCGTAACAAAATAAATTAAAGCGGTAAATAATATTAAAATTGCATTATAGGTTTGAACATGTATTAAAATTAGAGTTTTAGCCATTTATTATAATTTAAGCGACCGTGTTAGAACCACGGGATCCGGGGGTGCCTAACACCTTCCCTCGGGTCAACAGAATTCCTTATTCAGAATCTCTGGTTCGCAGACTCCAATTGGGAAGTCGAATTTTTCCTCGATTTGGAATTTAAATTAAATCGGTGACTTGGGACACCAAAAGCCAATCCTTTCCCAAGTGGCGACTCTAAAACATAAATAAATAATCCCATTTCGAATAATGTCACTTTAAATGGAAAAACTCCCTTATACATTTATCCTTCGGGGTAGGTGTGTAAAAAAAAAGGAGGTGTGACAGCTCTGGCGACTCTGCTGGGGACCGAACCCAGAATTTCGATTCAGGGTTCAAGAATTCGAGCTTAGTACAATTGTTATATTTGGCTTTATCTGATTTTTCTACATGTTCCATGCTATATGTGCTAAATGTTTTACCGCTTTGATATTTGTTGAAATTATATATATAAACTGTCGCGAATCCCTTCCTCTTTCTGAGTCTTCTACATCATGGAGAAGGGTGCACTTCGTGTAGCTTCTCTTCTGTTTAGAGTCTTTTCCCATTTAGAACGAGGTTGGATAAGTTGCAAAGCTGGCGGAGCTTCTGTATCCCCGGTACGCTGCCTCCCCCTCGGCTCGAGTTGTCCGCTCGGGTAAGCCAGGTCTAGACCAATAAACCTAGGGTTAAACCTAGAAGAACAAAGACTCATGCCGGATCCCTAGTAGGACGTTTGTTTGCATCATGTGCATTTGACTTAGGGGACTCAACACAGGGGTTGGGTCCGTCTAGGACAGGTGACCTGAAATGAATTGACCATCCTGATGCATCTTACGTGCTACTTGCGCATTTATTTGCTCAGCTTTGCATGTTGACTGGCTTGTCTAAATAAGTGAAAATTGAGGAAATAAACAGTGTTAGGACTAAGTGAGGGTGACCATTTGTTTTGAAAAACCCCAATGCCCAAATAGTACCGAAATGCTGCCGGATTTTTGAAAAATGAAAAAAGAGAAAAAGGAAAATATTTGAAAAAAAAGGGAAGGAAGAAAATTGTTGTTCAAAAAATACATTTTTTGATTTTGGCAAATCTGCCCGAACTACGCCGGTTTGATTCTCACCGGATGTGAGATACGTAGGCAACCCTCATCGGGTCCAACTTCCCCTTTTGCAAAAATAGCCAAAAATACCAAAATTTTAATTTTTTGTCAAATAAATTGGGCGATGCCATTCTTGTTTTAAAATAAGCCGAATGTCCCCAAAAGGACGCCGGAAGGCCGTTTTTTCAAGAATAGCCACCCTGAGTCATTTTCAAATGGTTTGCGGAAACCGCCTTAAAATCTTCTTTCCAGAAGTGCTGAAAGGCCGTATTTGCAAATCCAAGTCCTTATTTTCTAAATAAAGAATTTTTGCACAAATAGCCATTTTTCAAAATAAGTCATTAAACTCCCCTAAAATAAATGTGCAGGATGAATTCAAGTGACATCGAAACCTTCTCAGTCCTGAGCGAGATCCCTTTGAAACTCCATATGTGGTGGCATGACTTGGGAAAAGGAAGCAGAGATACTGTGGTCAAAAACCTGGGCGGCCTCGTAGATTTATTGAAGATCAGGCCAAGGACGGATGTCATTGAGGCACTGATACCATTTTGGGACCCGACCCGTAATGTATTTCGGTTTTCAGATTTTGAACTCACACCTACATTAGAAGAGATCGCCGGATATGCAGGTCTCAATGGGAACCTCCGCGGTAGATACCCTTTGGCCCCACGACCAGTAACTCTTCACAGGTTTTTAGATTTGTTGAGCATCAGTCGGGATATTCAAGACCCCCATCTGGCAGAAGGGTGTTGTACACTGCACTTCCTATATCACCGGTATGGTAACCCCAAAGGTTTTGAGGAACCCAC
>NW_017671997.1:66393-69737 GCF_001879085.1 Nicotiana attenuata
CTTCGGGCTCAATGGGCAAAGAAGACAGAGGAAAGGGCCCAGTTCGTGCAGCAAATGAAGAAAAACTATGAGGGAACCATTGCCAACATGAAAAGAAAAATGAATACTCTTGAAGAAAAGGCAGCCCGTCGGGAGAAAGAACTACAGGCTGAAAGGGAACAGTGCTATAAATTAATTGCCGATATGGAGAAGGAACTAAAATTGTTACAGGATCTTCACTTCCAGGATTCGCAGGTACTAGAAGCCCGCACTCAACAGATAAGCCGGCTACTCCAAGAGAAGGGTCAAATCCGGGAGAGAATCATAATCATTGCCAACTATATTGTCATGAAGTGTCAGGCTGGTGAACGTATGGGTCGTACCACATTCTTTGCCTCCGCGATGATATTTGTTCGCCAGGTCATGAACGATTTAGATCAGTTGCAAAAGGGTCTTGCACGCAGGCCCGCGGCGATGCCGAGTGATGCCCCGCGGGCCCCGGGATTTGAAGCTTTGATGTACTCTTGAGGCCGTAGTTTTCATTTCCAAAAAGAAAATAGTCTAGTAGCTTTGTAATTGCCTTTTGTTATTCCCAAAAAATAAAATTGTTTCTTTATTTCTTGCATTTGAGTTCTCATCTATTTGCAAGAACTACGCTTGGTCTGATTCATGCGGGGTCATGATACGTAGGCAATCTCCATAGGATTCGACCGTAACCCTAAATATGGGGGGGAAGAAAAACAAGAGAGAAAGAAATGGCAGAAAGAGAAATAATAAAATATAGAAATAAAAAAACCATGGCAAAAGAAAAGGAAAAGCGGAAAGCGAAAAACAAGGAGGAGGGAAAAATGGGAAAAAAGAGAGAGAGAGGAAAAGAAAAGCAAGGAGTGGAAAGCAAAAGAAAAGAAAGCTGGGATGACACATGCAACCAGTGCAAACATGTAGACATCTGTTTAACTGTATAGGTGCATCATACCCCAATGTGCGATTACCTATCTGTTGTTTGTTTCAAACTAACCGTGTGTTGCTCAATCCAGCCTAGCTTTTAGAAACGGTGGTTGGTTGTGGTAAGCTGGCATCGCATCAATACTTTACCAGATCAAAAGGAAGTGTGGAAATGTCTACAGAAATGACTTTGCCCGCAGTCCCCATCTCTGAAGATAGCCCCATCTCGGGGGTCCCGGCCTCTGAATCTTTTACAGCTGAAGAAAATCGGATCTTGCGCCTGCGACTGATGGAAATGTGGGATGCTTGGAACAATGGAAAGGAACCCCCAAGCAATATTCCCGGATTCCCAGAGTTATTTCCCAGAGCTGGAGGTGCTACCACTATCCCTATCAGTCACCCTCCTACCCCTTTTGGACAACCTACCATGACTACCCACTTCGTTGGAACACCTTCTGAGGTCCGCCCCCAGGTGTTCCCAACAGGAATGGTTCCTAACATCGTCACTGCTCCACCGTGTCCTGCCACCACACAGCCTTCGCTGCCAAGGCCTGCTTTTGATCCTTCAGCATTCACATTCCAAAACCCCGCCTTCCCATCAGATCCTCCCCAATACCCCGTATACAATTACTCTCATCCACCTCCATACGAGCTTACACCAGGGCAGGACAAAACCCTCAAAGACACAGAGCAGGATGAAATGGCAAAGAGAATGAGAAGCCTCGAGCAGAGCCTGAAGAACATGCAAGGATTAAACGGGCAAAAGAGTGTCTCATACACGGATCTATGTATGTTCCCTCATGTTCATTTACCGTTAGGGTTCAAAACTCCAAAATTTGAAAAGTATGACGGACACGGTGACCCTATTGCTCACTTAAAGAAGTATTGCAATCAGTTACGGGGAGCCGGTGGCAAAGAAGAGCTTTTGATGGCGTATTTTGGAGAAAGCTTGGTAGGTATCGCTTCAGAATGGTATATGGATCAAGATGTATCACGTTGGTATATTTGGGATGATCTGGCCCGAGACTTTGTTCGACAATTTCAGTACAACATTGACATCGCACCAGACAGGAACTCTTTGGCAAATCTGAAGAAGAAACCATCAGAAAGCTTCCGTGAGTATGCAATTAAATGGCGTGAACAGGCATCGAGAGTGAAACCTCCAATGGACGAGGTGGAGATGGTTACTGTTTTTCTCCAAGCACAGGAAGCAGATTATTTTCAGAATATGATGTCCGCCATGGGTAAACCTTTCGCCGAGGCAATAAAAATCGGAGAGATGGTAGAGAATGGTTTGAAAACAGGTAGAGTTTTGAGTCAAGCAGCCATAAGAGCCACCTCCCAAGCCATTCAAGGTGGGTCTGGAGGAATGGCCAAAAGCAAAAAGAAAGAGGATACAATGATGGTGGCATCGGGGGGAAGAAGGTATCGGGCTCCTAGACCGGTGTTCTCTGAAAGAACCCCTCAACACTATTACCCTCATACTGGTATGGCCTATGCTCCTGCACCTTATGCGGTCATGAATGCACAACCTTTCGGCCGACCGCAACCACAAGCTAACCGAAATCCACCTCCATTCCAAAGAAATCAACCTCCTTACCAGAACCAATATAATCCCCGACCACCGCAGAATAACTTTCGTCCCCGAGAACCGCCCAGGAGACCAAATTTTACACCGATCGGTGAACCTTATTCCAGTTTGTTCCCGAAACTCGTTCAAATGAATTTGCTGCAGCCTATTCCCCAAAACAGGCAAAACCCAGAATCCTCATCTTATCAACGAGGGGTCCATTGTGCTTACCATTCAGGAGCCGAAGGGCATAGTACTGATAATTGCTGGACATTGAAGAAGGCTGTGGAAGACCTAATTGAACAAGGGAAGATAGTGCTGAGGGACGAAGAAGCCCCGAATGTGACCAATAACCCGTTGCCTACTCACAACAATGGGCCGGTAATCGGTATGATTTGCGAAGACAGAGAATTTGATCCGGCTTTGAAAGCCATCATTGCCATTGCTGATATAGAACAGAAGCCCAAGGCACTCCCAAGGCAAGGAAAAGGGGAGAGAAAGGATAAAATTGTCAAAACTGAGATTGAGAAGAAACCGGAAGCAAAAACAGAAATGAACTCTTCCGAGAATGGGATTCTCTACATGCCCCGAGGACGCCAAGAAAAACCATTGTTTGTCACCATTCCAAGGAAAGCTGAGATAAAAGGGGAAACACCAGTATACGTACCAAAAGGAGCCTATGTGGTACGGGGGACAATTAAACATCGGGAAACATATTCGAGGCAAAATAGTCATAGAAACTCAAACGAGAACCGGCAAGTCATGCTGATACATAGAACCAAATGAAAAAACCTAGAAAAATTAGGGCTTTCAACATAGACGAGTTGAAGATGTAGCAAAATCATAGAAT
>NW_017671997.1:70328-74306 GCF_001879085.1 Nicotiana attenuata
ATAGGACCGGTAGACTTCGAGGTGACCTTCCAGGTGTTGGACATGGATACATCTTACAACTTCCTTCTGGGGAGGCCTTGGATCCATGCTGCAGAAGCTGTGCCCTCCACTCTCCACCAAATGGTAAAATTCAAGTATGAAGGTCAGGAAATCGTGGTCCACGGAGAAGACGAGCAATCTATCTATCGTGATCCATCTATCCCATGTTTGGAGGCAAGGGAAGGAAGTGAGCATATTGTTTACCAAGCCTTTGAGATTGTGGTAGCAGATCAGCATGAGGAGGGAATCCCTTGTCCTCAGCCTTTCCTGTCTAACGCTTCAATCATGGTGGCCAGAGAAATGATTAGACATGGTTTCAGGCCAGGAAAAGGGTTGGGAAAAGCCTTACAAGGAATATCTGAGCCAGTAACTCTACCCGCAACAGAAAAGTTCTTCGGAGTAGGCTTCCACCCTACCCTAGATGAGGAGAAATGGGCTGAAGAAAGAAAGAAAGAAGGATGGGTTCTGCCACAGCCATTGCCATATCTCTACGATACTTTTGTCAAGACCAAGTATGGCAAAGAAAAGGATGACGAGTTGTTCACAGTTGAGGAAATCGAAGACATATGTGGAGCTATGAGAGAAATGCTTTATGAAACCAACATGGTTCAGCTAGGAGAAGGGACTAGCACCGCTGAAGTGCTCTATATGGGGTCCGAAGCTAAACTCCAAAACTGGAAGGCTACGCCATTCCCGATTAGGCGGGAGTCCCGGTAGACTAGCCCTGCCACCTTTTCTACATCTCGAGTTATTTCAGGGTGTAGCTCGGGTTGTCTTTTAGTTTCATGTCTTTTAAATTCCTGAATGTAAACCCTGTTATCTTTCCAATTCCAAGAAATGAAATCAATATTTCATCTTTCATCTTTCTTTTCTTTCTAATTTTGGATTGTTTTTCCTTTTTCATCTTTTCTTTTCAGTTATAATAATGCAGCTTTAAATAACATGACATGCTTGCGGACTCCATGACCGGACTCAAACACGCTGTTTAATTGTGAAATAATGAATCAAGAACCGGAATATGATGAGGAGGAGGCTTTTAGGGAGATAAACCGAGAATTGGAACAATTCGAGAACAAACCTAAGCCAAACCTGAATGACACTGAACCGGTTAATTTGGGAACGGCCGAGGAAATAAGGGAAACCAAAATAAGCATTCACACAGATCAACACACTCGAGATGCAATAATCCAGCTCCTGTTCGAATTCAAAGATGTGTTTGCTTGGTCATACGACGATATGCCAGGACTGAGTATGGATTTAGTGGTGCACAAGCTGCCAACTCACCCCGATTATCCTCCAGTACAGCAAAAGCAAAGGAAATTCAAGACTGATATCAGTGACAAGATCAAAGAGGAAGTCACAAAATAGTTGAAAGCGGGAGTAATCCGAGTAGTCCGATATACCACGTGGTTGGCCAATGTGGTCCCAGTACCAAAGAAAGACGGAAAAACCCGGATGTGTGTGGATTACCGAGATTTGAACAGGGCAAGTCCCAAAGATAATTTCCCGTTACCTAACATTCACATCCTTATTGATAACTGCGCCAAACATGAAATACAGTCTTTTGTGGATTGTTACGCAGGATATCATCAAGTGTTGATGGATGAAGAGGACGCCGAGAAAACAGCCTTCACCACACCTTGGGGAACCTATTGTTACCGAGTCATGCCATTTGGGCTAAAGAATGCTGGGGCAACTTACATGAGAGCCATGACCACCATCTTCCACGATATGATGCATCAAGAAATAGAGGTATATGTGGATGACGTAATTGTTAAGTCACGAACTCAGAATGATCATGTTCGAGATTTGAGAAAGTTCTTTGAACGGTTGCGCAAGTATGATCTGAAGTTGAATCCAGCTAAATGTGCTTTTGGAGTCCCATCAGGCAAGCTCTTGGGTTTCATAGTCAGCAGGAGAGGTATTGAGTTGGATCCAACAAAGATAAAAGCCATTCGAGATTTACCTCCTCCAAGAACTAAAAAGGATGTGATGAGTTTACTGGGTAGGTTGAACTATATCAGTCGATTCATCGCTCAATTGACTACCACTTGTGAGCCCATATTTAAGTTGTTGAAAAAAGATGCGGCCATCAAATGGACGTCTGAATGTCAAGAGGCCTTCGATAAAATCAAGGAATATCTGTCAAACCCTCCAGTACTGGTCCCACCGGAACAGGGGCGACCTCTCTTCTTGTATCTGACAGTGTTGGAAAATTCTTTTGGTTGTGTCCTCGGGCAACATGACATAACTGGAAGGAAGGAGCAGGCAATTTACTATCTGAGCAAGAAGTTCACCGGGTACGAGGCCAAATACACTTTGTTGGAAAAAACATGCTGCGCTCTGACGTGGGTCGCTCAAAAGTTGAGACATTATCTTCAAGCCCACACCACCTATCTAATAACCAGGTTGGATCCTTTGAAATATATATTCCAGAAACCGATGCCCACCGGGAGATTGGCAAAATGGCAAATCTTGCTCACTGAGTTTGACATAGTTTATGTTACTCGCACGGCAATGAAGGCTCAAGCGTTGGCAGATCATTTGGCTGAAAACCCGGTTGATGAGGAATACCAACCATTAAGTACCTATTTCCCGGATGAAGAGGTAAATTCGGTAGAAACCATCTCTGAGGACACTCGTACCTGGAAAATGTTCTTTGACGGAGCAGTAAATGCAAGGGGTGTAGGCATTGGGGCAATCTTGATATCACCCAATGGTCAACACCACCCAGCTACAGCCAGGCTCCGGTTCTTTTGCACGAACAACACGGCTGAACACGAAGCATGTATCATGGGCATGAATATGGCAATTGACCAAGATGTTGAAGATCTATTAATCATGGGGGACTCTGATTTGATTATCCGGCAAGCCCAAGGAGAATGGGAAACTCGATATGTTAAGCTCATTCCTTATCGACAGCATGTGGAAGGTCTCATCAGACGCTTCCAGTCGGTAAAATTCAGGTATATCCCTCGGTGTCATAATGAACTAGCAGATGCACTTGCTACTCTAGCTTCAATGCTGCCTTATCCAGGCAACGCTCATATTGATCCTTTGGAGATTCAAATCAAAGAAAAGCACGGGTATTGCAATACGGTTGAGGCAGAATCTAGTGATCAGCCCTGGTATCATGATATCAAGAGATTTCTGAAAACACAGGAATACCCTGAGCAGGCCACCGGAGATCAGAAAAGAACCATTAGACGACACGCGAGCGTTTTCTTCTTAAGCGGTGATGTTTTGTATAAAAGGACTCCAGACCTCAACCTGCTAAGATGTGTTGACGCTGAGGAAGCCGGAAGAATTATGCATGAAGTGCATGCAGGAGTATGTGGACCCCACATGAATGGTTATGTGTTAGCAAAGAAAATCTTGCGAGCTGGGTATTACTGGATGACCATGAAGAAGGACTGTTTCAGTTTTGTTCGGAAGTGTCATCAATGCCAGGTGCACGGCGATTTGATTCATGCGCCTCCGACAGAACTCCATCCGATGTCAGCACCTTGGCCGTTTGTTGCTTGGGGCATGGATGTCATTGGGCCAATCGAGCCGAAGGCCTCAAACGGACATAGGTTCATATTGGTAGCAATTGACTATTTCACAAAATGGGTTGAGGCCATCACTCTCAAGTCAGTCACCAAGAAAGTTGTGGTAGACTTTGTGCACTCCAATCTCATTTGCCGCTTTGGCATTCCTGCAACTATTATTACCGACAATGCAGCTAACTTGAACAGTCGCCTGATGGAGGAGGTATGTGAACAATTCAAGATAACACATAGAAACTCAACTCCTTACCGGCCAAAAGCCAATGGTGCTGTCGAGGCAGCAAATAAGAACATCAAGAAGATTCTGAGGAAAATGATTCAGAGCTCCCGGCAATGGCATGAAAAGTTACCTTTTGCTTTACTTGGATACCGTACCACAGTACGCACTTCA